>NC_040032.1:21845738-22145738 GCF_000972845.2 Larimichthys crocea
GTTAGTTCAGTCACATGATGAGTTCAAACAAGGAAGTGAAATTGTTATAAAGTGTGGAATTTAGTAAAATGTTGTTTAAGAAAAGGTCCCCATCTTTATTCTGCTCTTTTCTTCTCTTGAAGAGTTCAAATGTCATTACTAGACAGAATTCAGCTTTTAACTTGGTGAACACACATCCTTTCACAAAGACTCATTGATCTTAGAATTGATGGTATGTGTCAGTCTGTAGTTGAAATGGTCTTAGTTGGCCTTCTTCAGAAATCAGACCTTTTGAGTGAAGCCTTAGAGTATTTGGCATGTGGCAAAAGTAGTAATTTGGAGATCAGTTATGATAAGACTATAGAAATGATCATTTGTGTCAAGCAAAAAAGCCTGTGGCGTTTGAAAGCAGACTTGATAAAACTGACTGAAGTGTTTGGCACAGTTTTGGACTACCAATTGCACTTCTCTGAAAATAAACTACATTTTCAAGAATTGCACACATCTTCTTTTGAGACTTGACAGATTTGGGTCAATCTTAGAAATTATTAGCAATAACCTGACTGAGTGTTTAACATTGCACTTGATAGCTTAATAATAAGGAATAGTTTTGGGCTAGAATACTTGGCATTGCCAGAAGAAGAATTGGGAATCCCCAGGTGAAGCTCAGTGAACTGAATACTGTCAAGAGATAAAGCTGAGACAGACCGCTCTTATATCTTCTATCTTATATTTTCTCAGTTTGAACTCTTGGTTGCCTTTGACAGTCAAAAGTATTTTCATGTTTGACTGAAGTTAAAAGCATCCAATCTTTTGTCTTATGTTTTAATGTTGTATGTAAGTGTTTGCAATTTTTACTTGTCTAGTGTAGAATACGCTTGTCTCTGTGGTTTCTTGTTGCCACATTGTTTTATATGACAATGTCATGTCAGTACCCTCCAAAACGATTCATATGATCATGGGTCAGGGTCATGAACGTGAACATCAGTCTCCAGTGCCAAAGTCAGAGGTTTTGCAGTGGTTTCACAATGTCACTATACTTGTACTTTGCTTCTTAGACAACAGTCATAATTCACAAGACCACAGGAAGTGGCATGTCAGCAAAATGGTAACGAAAGTCCTGAGTTTGAATAAACCACCAATAGTGCTGTTTATCATTTGCTTCTGAATTCAGCAGGTTTGCCTCTTTCTGCCTCATGCACTTTCTTTTATATTGATCCCATATCCTCTATATAGCCCACAGGAAACAGGAGCGTGTTTAAACACTATTTACCCACTTCTTTTAATCTGGAAATCTTGAATAAAGTTTGCTGGTTTGTAGCTAAGCCAGTCCTGGTCATAGAGGACATATTTTTTGGCAGCAAGATGCACCTTTTCCAGGTTGTTTTGTACAACTTTGAAGGGCTGCTTCTAAAATGCAAGTGTTTGCATTAACCCACATACCTTCCTTTTTGGAGAAGAGTCCTTCCTGAATGCTGAATATTCTCTTATGGGTTATTCCAAGGTTGTTTATAAAAGCCTGTTTATATCCATTAAACATCCCTGAGTCAGCTTCCGTTAAGGCAGAAACACAGACAGAAGAGGTAGATAAAGGCAGAGATGAATGAAAAAAGGAACTTTAGAGAAAATAAAAATGGAAAGAGAAGTAGCGACTGAGAGTGAGCAGACCAGCACCTGCAGGCAAAGCTCAGCAAAGAACTACAGTAGTTGTTTGAACCTGTGACCCAGAATAATCCCTTTAGTTGCATGACTGAGTAAAGATGGATCTCATTTTCTTCTTCTCCTTAACACAGATCCCATATCAGTGTACATATCAGTAGGCTGTGTTATTATGAAGTACAGCTCATCTTCAAAGCATGGGTCACTGGGCAATGCTCATCAATTTTCATGGATTTTACAGCGACAGTGCCGTGAAACTGGTTTCTGGTTTCTTGAAGTCTTTTGTGATTAACAGTGTTGCAGCAGTGCCTTACGAGTCAAAGAAGTGATTTTTGACTGGGAAGTTGTACAGAAGGTTGAATCTCAATTATTTCAGTTAATAGTACTACAATTTACTTTAAATGGTAAATGGACACTTCGTCATGCAGACTGAAGGAGCCAGGAATCAAAGTGCCGATCATCTGATTAGTGGAAATATATACAGTAGTATCAAATTATGTCTTTGGCAATTAATCCAACCTTGTTCTCACTGCTATAGTACTATAGGTTCTGCTGTTAAAGTCAGGTAGCGTATAAAGAGTGAGAAAGTCTATTCATAGAGGTACTAACTAACCAACCTATTTCAACCCAAACTATGATTGTTTCCTAAACCAAAGTAGCTTTGTTGTCTCAGCAGGCTTTATCTTGTAAGGACAAGATAAAGTCTAACTAAACATGCATGTGAATCATTGCTAACTTGACTTGCTCATTGCAAAAGTGACACCGGAGACATATGTTTAGTAATCAGCTCAATGCAGTTCTTCACAATTTACAGCAGAGAGTCAAAGTCTTTGCAACCACAACTTCTTTGCCAATGTGTCCATCAACCTCAATGAGGGTCAGACAGTAAACTTAACAGCTGGCTAGATTTGATATATGGATATAGAAGATAAACAAATCCAAGATATAACATTCATATAACATCAACATTGATAATCACACATGACATGTACAGCATCCCTAAAAAAACACAAGCAAGAAAAAACAACAAACCTACTTTAACAAACCTTGTAATAGGACCTTCTTTTTCTAATCTATCTGTCCAAAAGCAATAATAAAACCAATAAAATGGTTGAAATAGGGGCAATAAAGACATAAAAGCATTCACAGTTAAGCAATATAACACCCAGACCCTGCCATTTATAATTGATCATCCTCACCCCAGAGAGGAGCCAGGACCTTTACAGGCACTCTAGATTTTGACTACTTGATTTGTAATGGGAGGCTATTCAGCATGCCCGAGTCTGATACACAGCAGTTTGGACAACATTACGAAGTGGTCGACTGTGCCAAATGCTTTTTTGTAAGTCAAACAACACCATGCCAGTGTAATTACAATTCTCGCTGTCTTGTTGGATGTAATCACAAAGGTAAGTGAGGCAGGTGTGTGTGGAGTAGGCTCCTCTAAACCCAAAATGAAGCTCATACAGTAGGTGTATTCTGTACTACATGATCTTCACCCAGATCAAACAATACCCTCTCATTTATCTTAGAAATGGTTAGGAATGTTGGACCAACATAGACTCACAATACTGTGTGTGAATAGCAATTATTTAATTACCTTCTCTCTTTCTTCCCTCAGCATCTTTCCATGTTTAAAGAGCCAGGTGCTGCTGTATCAGGTTTACTGTATTTTGCCTCCACTGTCTCTTAGGGACTGGTTAAAATTTCTCAGGCCTGCTTTCTCTTGATAAACATGCTGCCTTTTAATAAATCCGCTTTCCTCCAGGCTAATATCACCCAAAACATATTGGTCCATACACACAATGTAATACACTACATTTTGGAAACCATGGCTATCTCAGGAGAAGCAGATGCTTTTAAATAAGTATTTTTTTCCTCATAAAGCTGAACTAAGAGGTATTTTGATAGATAGATTCTCAGTACATGCTGTTTTATGCGAGCAAGGTCAGGTTGGCTTAGTTACCAGCTCAAAGTGACAAAGATTGAATGGAAAAAAGCATTCAACAGCTACCAGTTAAAGATCCAGATATCCTGGAGAAGTGAAAATGGGGGTAAATATTGGACTTTGTTTTATCATTTGGACACTAAACACAACTCCAATGGGTGGCTCACCAGTTTTTCTGACACATTAGCCAGAACAACTAAACTGATGGATGAGACAACTGTTTTTGTGACATTTTTCAACGTTTTTGACGTTTTCTAAGGTTCGTATTGCTTGCTAGTGGTCAAAAATGAGGCAGTTTAAATTCTCATTGCCTCTCTATGGCCTTTACAAAAGTTTCTCCAAGAAAACTTTAAGTGGAAATTAAACACATCCCTCACAAAGTAGCAATGGAGCAGATGCTGCTGCAATTGCTGATTTGGTTAGTTTTTGGACCTAATCAGGTCATAAGATGAGCAATACTGCTCCGTAGAAAGAGAATGGGAGATGTGGGTGTTGTACTCTTCTGGAACACAATGAACCGTGATGTAGTCCATTGTGCATTCAGCAATGTTAGTGTACAGCTGTTTTATCTGATCAGATTTCTTCCAACAGATCCACAGCCAGATGCTTGCAGAGCAGAGGTGGTGAAAGCTCAGAGGGTTTGCAACCAGCAAGTCACCAGTTAGATTCCCCAGACTAAAGCCTCTTTCCAGATGGCACTTTTCATCAAAGAGAAGGTTCTGTAATTTGATTTCACATTATGCACATCAGTAATTTCAGTTAGTCATCAAAGTGGTTAAATTATTTAATAAAGCAAACGTTCAGTTAGGAAGATCTTTTCTCCTAAGTTTTCTCTTTCCCCCAGTTTAAGAATCACTGGGTAAGATAATGATACTAGTTAATAAAGCCTAAAGGGGAAGAGATAAAGTATGACGTTCCTAAAGGCCCAATCACACCAGACAGTGGAGCAGTGAAACAGTGAATCCAAATTTTTGGTGGAGTAACTACTAGCAGTGTTAGTTACTGAAAGAGAAAGCTTAATAAAACTGAATTGTGATACACAAACAACCAGCTCTGATGGCTTCTTTAATTTTGGACTCTACGGCTTCATGTTCCCTCAAAGATCATCACTGTCAGTACTCGTTTGCTATTGGTCAAAGGTGTCAAATTTGAACTTTTACCTTGTGCTGAACTTCGTTGAGTTCGTTAAGTTGAACTCAATGCAAAAATATTGCATGGAGTGACAGCACCAGCAAGGGACATTAGTACAAATTGATTTAGGTGAGATTTCACTATTTTAAATGTTGATGCACTCGGGCCTGGCCCTGTGGTGTGTTTACAGCTAATGGACCTAATAGAGTCAACAGAGCTAAAAGCTAATGGAGCTAGACACTGGGTCCACTCAACTCCAGTGCACCAGCACTCTGTTTAACACGTAAGACCTAACAGCGAAGGGGAAGTGGGACCAGTTCGGTGTTAACCAGGGTCAGGCAAAAAGACTAACAGCGCAAAAGCAAGAAAGTAGCTTTCCTTTTTTTCATTTTTCTCTGTTGATTTGTGTTTGTTGTTGCAATGCGCCATGACGTTTGTTGTCTATGCTAATGTTGGAATGCCCTCTAGTTGACAGAACATGTACCGGTAACAACCAAATACGGATGGTGCCATTGTCAATACAATACAGTACATAGTAAATATTAAGAAGCTTAAGTGTTTAGATTGCATCACAATCGTGTATTTTAATTTATGCCCTTTATGCCCCAATGCGGGTCCAGGGGCCAAAATTACAAAATTCCAGGCCTGGTGTCAATATGTGACACAATTTTCTATGTATCTTTACTTGATCTTTGGTAATCCAAGAACAATGACATCAAAGGAAACAAAATTTTTAAAGTGGCTCTTTATCATTCACAGGCTTACCTTGACTGATATATCACCAGTGTTTCAAACTGTTTATAGGATCCGTCTGATAGAGATGCCAGGTGCACATTTCAGTAATTGCCGTAAACACCAGATGCTGAGCCGAGCATATCAAATTACCCAGGGATATCACGGGTAGCATGAAACTGTAGGTGATTTCACTAACTGCTACAGAGAGTCACTGACATGTTTACTCTGGACTTGATGAAAATCCTGGGGTCCTCAGGTACTCATTTCAAATCAGCAGACCCTCCCAGGTGGTTTAAGCAAATGAATAAATCTCTACCCTGTATTCTCGTGAGCTGCTGTCAAGTTGTCCATCAGTCAGCCACCTGTGTGCCTCGTTCACATCATGTGAGGTTGTAAGTCTGAGCTGCAGACTGGGAAAAAACATTCCTGCCAACTACATATCATTAATTTCAAGAAGGGAATTTTTGTGGGATTTGTTGTCTCCCAGTCGGTTTCATTGACTGCCAGCGCGAGCCAACACAGGTAGCCAAAATAGCAGTTCATGGCGATAGTTAGAAACAGTAATCGCTTCCAGCGATGATTGTGTTTACTTAACCGTAGCTGTCCTGCTGATAGGTGCATCAATCAGAAAACACATATAAATCGTAGCTTTTATGCAAAATAATACTAGATAAATAAGACAACATTAGGTTTACTGGAAGAACAGCTTGCCTGGAGGTGAGGTACAGCTCCATTTATATAAGAGCAAGACTTTACATAGGCAGTTCAAAACCTTGTGAGCAGGGGAAAAAGACTGGGAGTGATTTACTCCACATTTTCCTGATTGTGCCTTGACCAGTGAATGCACAGGTGTTGTCAATTACACACAGATGCATCTGACTTACCTGCTGTGGCCACAAAACACCTCACTCCAATCACATCACCATTCATCATGAGTGCACAGCTGAGTTGGACAAGATGCCTAAAATCAAGCAAGCAAGCAAACAGAACGATGAAACGATAAATCGGTTTGATTAGCAGCTTTGAAAAACCGCCAACCTCAGAGCGCTGTGGATGGTTGGCAGAAAAGCATAATGGAAGTAGTGGATGACAGCTACACTTTGGTTATTATTTAAACTTTTGGTTGATTCCCATAAATGTAAGGCTTTGACACAGTGAGCAGATGGTAAAAAGACAGAAAAGGAGCCCAAAGAAAGGAGAGACGACCACCTGATTTCAACACAAGTGAACAACCATTAAAACTGAGAACAATGAGTCAGACCATTCTAAACTCATAAAATCTGGATAGTAGCTCAGGAAGCTTTCCTTTGAAAATACTAACCAGATATAGTTTGAAAATGAAGATGTGGGCATGTAAAAAACATGTAAAACATGTAGCCAGACTGCTGGATCATCACCCACATCTTAGATTTGTTTAGTTCAGGTGTTGTGCTCACTGATGTCTGTTTCCACTGAATAAAAAAACATTTGACCAATCAAAGCTCAGATTCGTAATTCATTTGATATCATCTGATGGCTAATGTTCAGGGTTACCGACGTAGCCCGTGGATATAGAGAAAACAGATAATGGATATCAAGATTGAGACTTGAGATTGATGCAGCTGTAAGTCAACTTACAGAAATACATTTAAAATATTTATTTGTTTAATGTGGGAAAAAAATTAAGTGATCTGCTGTTAGCCAAAGCTGCTATAGCTTCTTGTTTGGCAAGACAGATACATCAGTCACTACTTATGGTTAAAGCCAAACAATACAAAACAATTCCCACTGCAAACAAGAAAGGCTAAAACATGTCTGGGTGAATAAATGAAGTGAAAAAAGGTCAGTCCAGTTTATCATCAGGCTAAGAAAAAGGAACTCCACTGGACGGCTGGTTATCTATACAATATAGATAAACAAAATGAACTAACATATACCATCCTGGTGGTGTTTCCGTCTTAATAAACAGCTTTATGCTTAAATGATTTCAAAACTCTTGTCAGAGCACTCTGGGGGTAGAGGTTGTTTTCTAGGGATTTGTTTACCTCGGGTAGCTGGTAAACTACAAAGCAGCAGGCAGGCCAGATCAGGCAGGTAATAATTTGATCAGCCGGAGCCTGAAGCAGCTGTTCTACATGATGGCTTTCCCCAGCGGCAAAAAACAGCTCCTTCCTATTACTGGAGAGGGGGATTATAGAGACACATCAAACACACCAACAGGGTGTGTGTTTGTGCTCAATTCTGAGAGCCAGAGAAGTACTACTTCATTTGGATCCCTTTGTGTATTTGGGGTTGTGTATATCTGTTTGCTGTGATGTTACTTACACGCTGAATTTATATATTTTTTATCTCTGGTTGTAGCAATACGTGATCATGTTTAGGTAAAATGTAGTATGCACTATATTAAATTATCGCTTATTTACTATGAGTGAGGGACACAAAGCGTCAACATATATATGACATATACTGTAAATATGAGAGAATTCATTTTCATAACATTGACAGGTCAAAAACGGTATTTGCAGTAACTCTGACATCACTTAAAAAAAAGTATTTTTAGTCTTTCATGACAGAAATTTGAATCTAATATAGTTTAAATTACTGTTCGACATAATGTTCATTTGTGAGGTGCCTGGATGAGCTAGTACCTGCTGTTTAGTTATGGCTGACACTGATGTGGGATCAGTTGTAACATATGATATACCTATTTTAAAAACTTTAAAAGCTCCCAGAATTGATGCTGATTGTTTTAAAACTTTAGATTTTTTGTGATTATAGGAACTTATGAATAACTGTAATGGCATATGTTTTTTTTATCCTTGCTGAAAGATTATACGCTCCGTGTGAAAATGTGTTGCTCCGTATAGATTCAATTTTTTTCATTTGCTTCATTGTAATTCAAAGTAATTGTTTACCTGCAGAGACAAACAGCAGATGTTTGCGAGCACAATGTCTCTTTTAACTGATTTCACAGTTGAACAAGTAACCGCAGCATTCCAAGAGACTGGTGCAATTTCGAGAGCTGTTGAGTAAGGAGAAAACTTTATGTCTATAAACAATAATACTGTTTCAACCGATTTCACCATTTACTCTATGGTAAACATGTCAAATTTTAGAACTGCAACATAGTATTGTACAGTTGAGGAGAAAGTACCAAGACTCAATGAAAATTGCACAATTTTGTGAGTAGTTAAGTTAGGAGAAGCTCTATAAATTTTTGTAAAAACACTGTCAACAAATTCTTAACTATTCGGGCCCTCTTGGAAATTCAGCAAACGTTAAACATTATTTCTTTCTTAATATAGAAAAATGTTGTCCTTGTGTCAGTGTATTCTTTCTACTGCTGGTCTTTGTAAATAGAAATGATGAATTGTTCGTGTTGAATTGCATATAGAGAGGTGAGAGCCCATCACAAGTGATCACTTGAGATGCATGTTGAGACGTATCTTAATGCTAAGTGTAAACCGACATACTTTGAGCTGTCCACTTGTGATTGAATCACTCAAGACATGGGGTGAACAGCCTCATAATAGTTTTAAACAACAACAATAAAAGCTGTGATTCATATACATTTCTCTATAGTGCCTTATGCATTCAAAAAAATGTTATGACGCAGAAACGCATTTTTCTCTGCCTTTCTTTGTACCTTTTCACATCCATAATTACCAGTCGGTATAAACTGAAGCAAACATGTCTGTCTGGAAAGCACTCAAAGCGAGCAGAATTCAGTTTGTGCAGGTGAATTACAAGAGGAGGCTCTTCAGGCGCAGGCGAGCCTTTGAAGATCCTCTTTAGAGTACGCTCTCATCAGTGGGAAAGCATTCACAGTTTACAGACATGAATCAATGCTCGCACACAAGCATAAGCACAAGTATGGAGTGTCTGATGTACAGTCAAATGGACTCGGAAGGCGCATTTCTGCATTTTATATTTTGAAATGATGGGGCTTTTTTCTTTAGTGAAGTACTCATCTAAAATATTGGACAAAGTGTAAAGGCTGGAACTGTTAGTATCACATATTTATCTGCTTTTCTGTTTCAAAATGAAGCCTTAAATGGTTTCTCAGTTTGGTGTGAAAGATCTTGACTGGTCTGCACAAAGCCCGGATAAAAAGCAGCACACAGCACCTTGTTGGTGTTGTGTGAAAAGGTAAAAGTTGTCTTCTTTTAAGTTACATACAGGCTTAAAGTTTTGTAACATATCAAGTTATGTTAGGTACATATAACTTATATAACATACTTTAGTTACCTCATGTATGTGATGTAACTCAAAAATCTTTTCTTGCTAACTTGACTAAGTAACCTTTTGCGTCCAGAAATGATGCTACAGTGGCTACAGCGCCATATTTTACAGCACTGAGGCATTGATTAAGTGACACACACACAAAAAACAGACATGAATTAACTATGCTTTAAATAAACCTGTCCGCATGGGTTCTCCTCAGGTACTCTGGCTTCCTTCCACAGTCCAAAAACATGCACATAATAGGTTAATTAATGACTCTAAATTGTTGAGGATTGAGAGGTTACAGATAATGGATGGATGAATGAATGGAAGCAGTCTTCCATCCATCCATTCAGTCAGATATTTTAAAAATCGACACACAGTCATGCATATCTACATAAAGGTCTTGCATCGAACCATTGTGGTAATCATTGTTTATTGATTCTCTACGAATATACAGTGTATGATTATGAAACCAGATGCATTTGTTCTTTTCAAAGTTCTACCATGACAGAACATGAAAATGAATGTAAGCCACTGGGTTGGAGGCTTTTATTCCAAACCCCTTACAGTCCCATCATTACATCCCTCATTTTTAGCTTTAGTGGTCACAGTGAAAAGCCCTCCAGCAGACTGAATGGGTGTGAGATGCAGGCCATGTCTGAGGAGGTAATTTTCTGGTTCCTTTGGTGTCGAGGATTTGTCTAGAAAGCAGAATTTGATGTTTTCTCACTTGATGATTCTTCCCACACTGCATATTTTAGGAGCTTGTTGCTCAGCACTCACTTTAAGTGTAGATAATTTGTCAGACATGAATAACTTTAAATATTGCATGTTTGCATGTCACGCAATGGATAATTTTACATTTCCCACAGGAATCAAATTTCCCTTCCCCTCCATCTACTTTCCATTCCTCTGTACTTCAGTGACATCGAGAGGATGGAAAGTGAAGCTCTTTGAGGAATCCAGCATTTTCCATTTCAGTGTGAGACGATCCGTGGGGTTAATAAGCGTCATGAGGTGCTGCTGGTGAGGAGAGGGGAATCAATAACTCGATAGAAGGTGGTCAAGACAATACAAGGAGTCCTGCAGCTCTGGTGCAGCTGAGAAGATTGAATCTGACGTGTTTTATTACAAGTCCTGGCATGCTACTCTGTAGGGCTGCAGGGCATTTCACCCGAACCCCTGCAAGACAAATGTTATCTATCTGTGAGTGCTGATAAGCTGGTCTTACCTGCACCTTTAATCAGTTGTGTCTCCTCAGGTTGATGTCACCTTTATTCTTCTACTGCTGACTTAAATTAGAAAAGAGATCTACATAAATTAACAATTTTAATTAAAAAAAATATATAAAATATACAAAGGTCTGGTCTGATGTTTTTAACTCAAGTGGCACAAATATAGATGACACAATTGTGGCATGCAGAAGTAAGTGCACTATTAAGTAAAGTCGTGACCCGATGTAACAGAGAGCAGTCTTTAAACTATTGATTCCTGAGATGCACAGTAACGTAACTGGGTTTTAACTGGGGCAGCACCAGCTTAGAGGCATTCAGTATGCAGACAGTTCCAGCTCTATTTTATATTATGTTAGCTGCTTTTCACGTTTTTTTCAGCACTGTACTGTAGGTGACTAAACGTGTTGACTTACACTTTTTTCCTGTTGTAAGTCAGGTTGATTTTGGTAATTTACTTAGAGATGGACAAATTGTTTTTTTTTTTTAAATCCTGCTACCACATAAAACCCTTCAAATCCATTCAGTAATCATGGTGGTCGAAAATTCTGCATTAGCTATCTAACCTATACCGCTCTTTATACTGCAGCGTCATACATGCGTGTACTTTTCACGTCTAAGTAAATTGTGACACTGTAACAAAATAGTTGGATTCACAAAATTATTGTTTTTTGTTTGTTCCACTTCAGAATTGCCGGCTATAGTTAACTCAAGTTCTCCCTCTCATAAAGAACACACATCTATATTTATGAGAACTTGACAATACAATGTCCACCACAGATATATAATATATTTTAGATACATAGGAAACATATACAGTCGAGTCTGCAAGAGTAAATGTAAAAACAATGACATGCATAACAGTAAATTAAGAGTTATTAGAATGCTGTGTTAACAGCAATAGCTTTGGATGGCTAGTGCAATGGCTAGTTTGGTGAGCAGAAAACTGACAACAAATAACAAATTACAAAACAGGTGTAATGAAAGGAGCACCTTTTTAAAATGCTCCGACAAAATCATTTGGTAAATAGATAAAAGATGCCTGTATGTTCTTTGGTCAAAAATCTGACGAAATTTAAGACAGAACCAACTTGTGGCAGAATAATATCTAACAAAGAGAGGAAATAAATGATTTTATAGAAGATACATGTTTGATGCTGAGCATGAAGAATTTGGAAATTTTACTAAGTTGGAAAAAATTCAACATAGATGGGGCAATCCAACCCTGTCTGCATGTGTTTAATGCTATTTTGTGCACTTTGTTATTTGTTGTACACATTTCATTGCTGGGCATCACACCACACTATTATAATGCATTGAGAAGTTTGGCATATTTTGTTTTTGTGGGATTTAATGGCATTGTGATTCTTATATATATGTATATGGTGATTCAATATGGCAAAGTCCATAAAAGAGGACCTGCAGAGTCTGTAGATATAAAAGACTCATTCTAAGGCAACAAAAAACAATTTTTAGTTTTTGGTGATGATACGTATAATGAAAACAAAGTTGTGCATATAGATCTTTGCCATATACAGCCCCCTGAATCTGACACACTGGACCTTTTTTTCTTAAGCATGTTAGTCCAGCACAGAACCTGTCGACGAGGTACACAGTAGAGTAGCAACAAAGTCACTAATAAAACTACAGAAGTAGAGGGATTTAAGTAGTTAAATTAACACTGACCTATATTGCTTGAGATCAGCACATGGGAGACATTTGCCCTCGGGTCTTTCTACCAGAAATCTGTACTGCCTGGTTAGGGTTTAGGTAACAAAGCTACTACAAGAATGCCTTTCTGCTAGAAAACCCTGAAGGCAAACGTCATCCACGTACAAACAACTGTGAGCTATGAGCTAGAGATATAGTGTAAGGACTTGAATGATTTGGAGATGTCATTTGGAATAAGGGTGAATCGTCAGCTGAGGTCTAAGACATCCAAGCACTGTTTACTAGAAGGAGTGTAGTTGTGTGTGTTTGTAAAGAAAAGAGTAACTGAAATTTGTATTTTTCATTTTTCAAGTCATGCCGTAAGCTACTTTTACATTTGGGTGCGGCACAGTAAGTGTTTGTTTTTGAATGCATGCACTGAGTGATTTAGTGTCGGTACTAAAAGCTTTAGTGTGTCATATTTAAAATGAGGAAGGAAGCATAATGTGTCTAGTATATTTTTCTAGCAGCAAGACAATAGAAGTAAATGTACACTAAAAGACATATCCGTAAACAAAAAAATGTTTTGGCCAATTTCAGGAAAACTGATTGTTCTGCTTTTGTGAAACTTGGCAGCTTCTAGCAGGAACACTCAAGTCATTTTGGCAATAAATCCATTGATGCAGCACAGTGCTTTTTAATAAGCCTGGGCTTTATGAATCACACCATCAGTTGTATTTATGAAATGTCAATTGCATTCACACAGATGGATGGATAGGTTTAATTTTTAGGCTCCTGCAGTAGAGTGCAAGTTTGAATCGGTACCTCCGGGGTAATCATTCAGTCTGGTCGCTGACAGGCACAGACAGATCCTTTGATTTTCACCCTGTTTCATTTCCCCCTCTTCATTTTCCAATTAACCAATCCAAGGTCCACCTGCACTGTGGGACAAACGGTTGTAAATTATTTCTCCTTCCTCACCAATATATCACAGCAAATGAACAGTGGAAGAATAAATGGAAATTCACCAGCCATTAACAACAGACAGAGTAAGGAATAAAAGGAATAATATGAACATGACCTGTCTTGAGCACCTTATCTTTCTCATTTCTAAACTCAACACACATATATTGCAATGGAATCAAGTGACAGCAGACTGTTGTGGAGAAATCGCTGAAGTCAAAGGTCAGTGGTGAGGTCAGGAAGGAAGAAAGTGTTCAGGAGCCTCTGATGTCTTATGCTGTAATATTTATTTACGCTTGACCAAGGAGAATTAGAGACACTCTCAAAGTTCATCATAACCTGAGTCAATCTCACATTCTGCTGCACTCGTGCTGGTGGATAGACTTTAAACCCCAAGATAACACCACAAATACTATACACCCAGAATTAGTCAAAGAGAATGTTTTTACCCATGCAGATGTTACTGTCAGCATATTCTAGTCTGGAGACACAGATGTCTGTTTACGCAGATTGGAACGTCAGCTGAACTATCTATTATGTCTAGGAAGGCAGCAATAGGTCTCTTCGACCCTGGCCACCACTGTGTTCAGATATGGTGGCACAAACAATTAATACTGCCAAGGACCTCAAGGCCCACATGTGACCTTGTGTTACCTACTGTAAGGATAGAAAAATTCAGGCCAGTGGTTTTGTGTGAGGCATTGATGTTTAATGAAAGAAGACAAATGAAGAAAGATTATGGAATTTTTTTTTAATCACACACAGCTTTGTCAAAACATGAACGCTTCCATTGATAAAGTGGCAAATCTGTATTCGAACAAGAAATAATTAATTAGTGATTAGATGTGACCTTCTTGGCTCTATGAACTGACATACTGAAAGCCTCACTTCTTCAATAGAGATTAGCATCTGATTTTTACCGCCTACACAAGACAGCAGCATCAGTACTTTTCAGCTCAGATGTTTAAATAAGAACATGCATCAATCACATACTGCAGATACAGTAACTCTATCCAATTCTCTTTAGTGTAAAGTGTAAAGTAAGAATAAACATGTGTTCTGAGTTTGTCAGACCAAAGAAGAAAGTGTAAACCACCCAGCCAAATCTGAATGATTAAAAATATCAACAAATTTATGAAATTAGGTGTCAACATCAGGTAAAAATGAGCAGTATTCTCAGTTCCAGGACTGTGGGATATATTATACAAATTTAATGTATTTTGAAAGAAATCTCAGAATTGCCTTTACACTTACTTTAAATAGTCTAACCTATCTCCTGCAACTCAGACATAAGTTTTGCTTCCATTCAAATGTTGCATATGTTTCAGGTTCAAAAGTTTGGCAAAATAAAATATGAATTATGGTTGTTTCCGTCTACTGACTATATACAAATGTTCCAGAAGATGTAACAAAATTAGATAATTAACAGAGCACAGGTAACTCTGATAGATCATGACAGGTATTTTTTTCTCTTCTGAGACACCCCTGCTGATCTAAGTCAATGATAAATGTTTTGTCTACATCAGAAGATGAAACAAGCTTCTGCAACAGGACTAAAGTTGATTCTATTGATAAGTTAGTGCAGTGTTCTTGAGCTTGATCAAGAAAAGACAAAGATCATAACATTTGTGCCAAAAGCCCAGACAGATGAGTTGTCTGCACATCTTTGGTTACCTTGGAGTTTTGAAGCTGAATTTGGAAATGTCACAAAAATATCATTTTTTTCTTCTTAGAAACTTTTTTAAGGTCAGACTATTTCTCTCTCAGGCTGACACAGAAAAATGAATGCATGCTTTCATCACCTCAAGGTTTAACTATTACACAATTCTGGTGTTCCTACAACTTGTGCAGACCAGACAGAGAGCACATATATCTCCTATTTTAAAGTCATTGCACTGGTTTTCTATTAGTTTAAGAATTGATTTTAAGATCCTCTTAAATAATTGAATGGCCTGGCACCAGTCTCTCTCTCTCAGGCATGCTTCTTAGATATCTACATAGCAGGTCCTTCAGATCCTCTGCACCTGGACTCTTAGTTTACTTAGAACCTCAACAAAAACACACAAGGAGTCCTTCAGACTTCAGCCACTGTGGCCCTAGACTTGTTCTACTATGAACCTTTTCATGTACTGCTTAGCTTTTATACCAGGAGTCTGCAAGAGGTGTTTTATTTTGAAATTGAGCAGACTCTCTATGCCCTTTCCTTGTTTAACTTCAGGTCAACTCGAACTTCTTTGTGCTGCTCGACGCAGCATCTGTCAAAAATAGACCAGCCACGTGTTCGGAGCAGAGAGCTGCCTCTGTGGGCTGCTTCTGAATGATGCAGTGGTCCTTTTGGTTGGAATCACAAATATTGTAAAGAACGGCTGCAGACAGCTCTGGTGGAATCAGGCAGGTACTTGTGTACCGGACCAAAATTGGCTTCCACTCTTGTTATATGAAAAAAGAGTAAAACAAAAACCAATAGTTCTCATCAAAATAAACACTGAACACTGAACACTACCCCATCAAAAACATATGATCATTACTCACACAGATACAACTCTCACATATAAAAAACTGCATTGATGTCAGTGTCGCTTCATCTTAATCTGGTCAATTAACTCCTGAGGTAAAAAAAAATGAGTACAGAAACATACAGTGCTCCAACACTGGCTCTCTCCATGCGTGTAAATGTACTGTAGCTTTCTGAGTTGCTGTGGCTGCCATCTGTCGCACAGCCTGCGAGGTGAGATGGTAGAAGAAGAGCCGGAGAGAGGCTTCTAATGAGGCAGAAAAACTGTGACGGAGCAGAGGTCGTGTGGAATGACCCTGAGAAAGGACACATACAGCGTCCTCCATCTGGAGTCCATTGCTCTGTCTGCAGCTGCTCACCTGGAAAGCTCCATCTGGTGGTGGAGATTTACGGTCAGAGCTGTAACATGACTCCACACCTGCTTGCGCCGATTGGATTTAATCCTGCACATCACCAGTCTAATAATTAGCCTCAGCATAGTACTGTTCAAGAAGTAGAACAAGCAGAAGAAGCCGCTTTTTCAAAGGAAACACATTTTGACTTGCGAGTCACGTCTCAGAGAATTGAGATTTGACTTGGCCTGAGTGTGACTTCAGTGCTCTGCCTGGATGTGATACTTCATATTCTCATAGCTCATACTCCACCGAGAGGACCTCACTTACTACTGCAACAGGTCTCTTTTGCAACATATACAGAGAAACAATTTTGTTGTTTTTAAATCTGTAAACACAATAGCATGAAATAGATACCAAACTATTTCTGCTACAATTTTCCTCCAGCTATCACTTTTCAGTTTTCATTTCAGACAGGGGAAATACACAATAAAAATTTAATAATTATAATTCACTCTCTCCCTGCACCTTTGCTCTTTTAATAATGATTAAATAGTTTAATTGATAGGCTGTATCTGTACAGCTGTATTTGTTATGATTTCAAAACTAGACAGTCGGTAACTTCACTAACAGCCAAACATAAAGCCAGTGCAACAACACAAGATGTAGCAGACAGCTAATATTACTTACTAGTCCAACAACAAGAAGCCCAGCTTGACATCTGTCTGTCAGCTTTTTATTTCACCAAGCTCTCACTAACAACTAAAAGTCAGTCCCCTATTTACTCTGTCTTCTGGCTCAGGCTCTCTCTCTTTTCTCTTCTTAGCTTTCTCCAATAGCGTCCACTTTGGTCTCTTTGCCTCTGTCAACATTTTCAAAGAAAAAAGGTTATATAATGTCACTTTAAAGCTGCAGTTCTGTTTAAATTGTAGAATATGGTCTCTCTCTTGTGTGTGCACAACTAAAAATGCATGTACGTACTAGACATACAGTGTAAGAAAAAGCATTTCTTCAGACTACTGTAAATACTGAGAATACTTTTTATAACACAGTACTACACTGTTGAATGTAGAATGAAGAAGACAAAGAAATTGTAACATGATATCAATATGGTTTGCTTATATATAACAAATCTTTCTGGTTGAGCTTTAGTAGTTCATTCAGGTTTGAAGTGTGCTATAACATCCTGCAGCCAGTGGGTATAAGGTGGTGGTCTTCTTCCATTTGAGTACAATCAGTTGTAGAAAAGACCACAACTGCAGCTTAGTTAGCCATGATTTCCATCCTGAACTTCCCCACCAGACCCTTAGTATCAATTAGGCCTGTACCCAACTCAGCCAGTTCAATATCAAAGGTTTAACACGTTTTTGCCTACCTAAGGTTTTCATGCTTTTCTTTGTCATCTGTCATGTGAAAATATCAGATTTCCACACAGTCAGAGGAAGTTAACATGTGCGTCCTGCATGGTTCAGTTATAAAATCCACCATGGAGTGTCTCTCTTGCTGGGCTGCTGACAGCGCTGTCAGCTGAAGAGCCAATCACAGCGGACGGCAGCAAAAGAGTTTTTTACCTTTTTATGTCTGGTTCAAAAGTGGTTTAGCCGACCTTACTGACAGTCATGGCAGGAACAAAGAGGGTCATGCTGACCTCCAGCATTGTCACCTTTCCCTTTTTGTGGTGTGTGGTCATTTTCAGACTCGCTTTGTAAAGTTAACAGCCTGCCATGTTGTTACTTCTGCATTGCTCTGTGTACAATGACACAGCTAAAAAACAAAAGTGCAGAAGTTTGATTGACAAAATGTAAGTCAACCTGGGGTCTTCTCGACATGGCCTGAATCGTCGATTGTTTGGGCTAAACCTTAGCAGCATCCTACATGCATTTCAGATCATGTTATAACCTGCTGCAATAAAAGTCCTCAAAGCTATTAAGTTGTAAGGCTTACAAGGCTTACAGAAATTACACATCACATTTTAAATCACTTAGAGACCATAAAGGATATGAGGATGATCTAAACATCATAAGCAATAATGATGTTTTTATGACGTGTCTATGTGGAGGACGAGAGACAAAGCTGACAGAGGAGCTATTTAAATTCAATTTTCTACACTTCCTGAGTGAGAGGAGCAAAGATTGGAATGACAGACCCAAAGTCTGAAACATGATTATCAGCGTCTTACGGCTGAATTCCACAGGACACGGATGCATTGCGTGCCGCGACCTCTAGCCGCTAGCTAATCATGGCCATTCAAGACAATGATTGTAACCCCACCATAGTCCATTTTAGAAGCGATGCACAAGCAGTTCTCTGTTCTGCTCCACGGTGTGCTATTTTCGATGGACGCCACAAGCAGCTGCACAGAGCAGATTGACCTCACAGGAGTCAGACACAAAAACGGCATAGAGGATCCGATACTAAATAGAAAACCCTGTGCAGACTTCCAATCATGAAAACAGCCAAAAGGGAAACAAATGAACTATGTAGCATATTTACTCATGGTAGAAGTACATACACCATGGAAAAATGCAAGTTAACAAATGTGGCGGGCAAAATGCTGAATGGACCAAAACAGCAATGAGGCTGCAACGTAACAGAGACATGGCCAATAGATGAATTTGTATCAAAATGTTTTAAGCTGTAGAGAGCTGAGAGGGAGCAAGAGGAGTTTTCAGCTCAGTTAAAACCCCCCTTTTTTTATTCCTGATGCTCCACAGAGATGCACGATGGAAACATCATGTAAAGGGAATACCATAGACAGAGTTCTTTTTACAAAAACCCTATTTTAGATGGATAGATCTATGAGTACCATTGGGGAAAAAAATGGCAGATGCACCTACCTTCCAACACTTGCAGGACTTCTGCCATAAAAAGACGTTGCCAAATATGCACAAATAAACAACACAGTGAAAGGCAGGCAGGATGAGAACAGGTGGCTTTATACCTGCAAATTAAAAATGTACATTAGGGATTGATTAACAAATGAGACAAAATCAGCGCTTCATGCAACATCGGAAGTTACGCGAAACAAGATCTCTAATGTGGCAATTACAACTTCATTTAACACTCAAGACACTTCTGTCACACCTGGTGTGCTGCTCTGTGGGATTCATTCAACTCAAATGAAGAATCCGCTGTTGTGTGAAGTCACTGCAGTTCTGTTGATGCATGTTGTGATTCTGGTGCTGCTTCCACTGTATTTTGTCTAAATAGACATTTAACACCATTATCGCAGTCACAGCCATTGAAAGATCACTTTAAGCTTGAATTGATTAAAATGAAAGTTGAGATGAAATGAAAAACACCTTTCTGACTATTTTACATCATACCCACTGCTATGTTGTGCACCTATTTAACAATATATGGCAACAAAAAACTTGTGAGATGGAGCTAAGATTCATTAGCATTAGTGTTTCTTGGGGCATATAAAAAAACAAACAGTTTTTCACAGGTTGCTTGGGGTCTGTGTTGTGTTGAATGTAACCATCAGGAAATAATCAGAAATTAAGTATTTTATTTCACTGCTTCACCAGCTTTCTCAGTACCAGCACTCCCACACTTTTATTCACTGTGTGTGTCGCTCAACCACTGCTTGCTCTCTACTTCTTTCTTAAATCATCAGACACAAACCACAGGAATCTTCTTTATGCCACCATTTTGCAGCATAGACTGTGAGCCAGACACAGACATAGACTGATTACTCCAAGCCAGAACACGACAGTGAGAATATCATAGTTTAGTCGATGAACTCCCCCTGGATAGCGCTTAGTTTCAGTAATATTTCAAGCTGTCGGATTGGCCACTGCAGCATGATGTCAGATTGTGTTTCTCCAAAAGTTGAATCTGGCTTGACTTCTACACCACAGGTTGCTGCATTTTTTGCCAACCCCTGTACCTCATACCCCCACACCCAAAATGCAGTAGCCCCATTCAAATGGAAAAACACGTGTTTTGGTGTGAATTGGGCTGTACAATATATTTTGTTGCTTGAAGAAAATGGTATCAGTCCAATTATCTACCTTGGCTGGAGACCAGCTGCTTTGCTGTAGCTGCATGTCTGCCAGTGAGGTATCAAAGGAGCAAATGCTGATTTGCTGATCATTTGGATCAGCCTGGGTGTCAAAAATGCAATTTATAACATCAAAAGAATAACTAAATGTGTCCCGTCTTGTAGAAGTAAAACATTCTGTTCATTACCCTCCCATTACCAAAAATTTTGGATGTTTGGCACAGATCTCAAAGAGGGATAAAGTACATGTACACATCAAAAAGAGGCTGACATACAAGCAGAGCCAAACAATAACACAGACTTGTGACTCCTTCATCAATGGAGCATGGTGACATCCTTCTGGTGCAAAAAGTGAAGGTGTCATGCTTGATTCATGAGGACAAGCTCCAGTTAAAGCTGCATCAACTAACTGTATAGCCATTTGGGGGCAGAACAACTCAAAAACAAGCTGAGCGGCACACAGCCCTGACATATTGAGGCCTTTTAACATGTTAGCAAATTACATATTTATATATTCACACAAAGGAACATTCACTTGGAATGTGTGTGTTTTCATGTGTTTTTAGCCACTTGATAAATGCAAATCCAATATTAACGCTCCAGTTGAGTGTCCACTAACTCTTCTGGGTGCTGTTGCTGGAATCAAGACTGCAGTCAAATAATATAAAAAACTACACTACTCACAAAAAGTTAGGGATATTTGATTTTCGGGTGAAATTTATGGAAAATGTAAAAAGCATCATGAAAGTAGGGCATTTAAGTGGAAGCATGCAATGGGAATTTCTTCATCTCAAACAACTTTTTGTAACAAAAAAAGCTAACAACAGTGGTGGGTATACCACAATCAAAAATGTTGGTATCTCAGTAACTTGTCATGTGTCCTTGAGCATCAATTACAGCTTGACACTCTAAGCTCAGTGGCAACTTCCCTACTACAAGTACATCTTGTTTGAAGCCTTGCACTGGCCAGGTACTATTGATTGATTGTCAGGTGTCGTCTTGGTCTCATGATGTCAAAATGTGAACAGAACAATTGTACTCATAAGTAATCATGCAGATGAATATTGACCAGTTATGCTGCAAGGAATTGTCATGTTCGCCTTTCCTTTCATAAAGTATGGTCCAGTGTGCCCTAGCATTGACTAACCTTTCCTTGGCGTTCAGAGAATTTGACAAGTTATCATGGCTGCCACTTATACTGTATCCCTCCAGGTCACATAGTTATGGACCATAAGCAAAAGAATGACTGCGGCCTGACACTAAACCATGGAAATGTGCCATAAAACCAAAACAATGAGGCCATAAAGCAAAAAGTCAAAACTGTGGAATCATTTTGTGAAGAGAAGATTATGCTATGGAGACATTGCAAAGAAGAGAATGGCCTCGCCTCTGCCTTAGCTCGATAGATACAAAAGCTTACAAAAAATCCTTCTGGCTCTACAGTAAATACTTCTCACAAGTTTCTCTCACAGTATAAACTTCTATTCCTGGGAAAGTTTCGACTGTCTGCAATTCTCACCTCATCTTTAGAAAATCAATTTCAGGCCCATTACAGGAAGATCTGCTCGGCAGAAAATTGCCCAATCTTTGCAAACGCATTTGCGGTAAATGCAGTCATTGACATGATAGGATTCCATGATTATTGTCAAGTGGAATTACTCTGTCCCGATACTGAATGAACCACCAGCCATTAGGTCCTCCGTGCTGGCCTGAACTGATGTCACTGGCTGAAGACAAATGGTCAAATTCCATTTTCAGCACGAGTAACGCCACTTTAATGGATACATCCAATTTATTCCAGCTTGGAATCCATTTGTTTGCAAGTTGAGTGCATTCAAGGCTTTTAAATCTCAGGCTCACAGGCAGCGCTTCAGGCACCAACTGTGCTCATAATAACAAATTAAAATTTCATTAGGAGAAGCTAATTTCAAGTGAAGGAAATTTCTTTGACAAGTTGGATGGTTTTGGGACATTAAATGGAAACAGGGCAAGCATATTAAAAATGCCAAGCTGTTAAACTAATACAAGGGACATGTTTGTCCATGCAGATTGCTTGAAATTGCTGTTGCTGCACAACATGCCACAGTATCTCTATTTGAGAGTGATTCTTGTACCGTGTACAAGTACTTGTAATCTAAAAACACATTAGCTATCACTCTTAGTGAAGATTACCACAATGAGTTTGTGATGCAATCTTCATAACAGCGTCACCTTGTATCCAAGCTTAGCACTCACAAAAGCAATGGGAGTTTTATAATGCCATACCAACATTGTTGGTACAAACACGGGGTCAAGGTTTTTGTTTCAGCTTGAATTTTCAATGTGGATAGAGCAAATAACTCTGTGATAACTTTCCAGTTCAGATACCTGCTTAGACCTATCTATGCAAGGGAGGACCCAGTTCACAGAATGATCAGCATTCCTAATGGAAACGTCACAGTTGATTTGCTTTGTTATTTCTCAGAGTTGTTGTTGACTTCCTGTTGATTTTGTTTCTGGGGTCAGTGTGTCCACAACCAGCCAACTAAGTATCCCAGATACCTCTCAAAAAGTAATTTATTTGGCATTTTAGGCCCTCTGCAATTACATGATGTGGCAACAATAAGAATTTCAACCAATGAAGACATTTTCATAATTAGGAATACTAAATTCTTCCACAGGGAGAAATCGGATTATGTTACACAAACCATTTAAGAATAGAAATACATGCAAATAGAAATGAAAAAAAAATACAAAATAAGAAATGTGTTAGAAAAAGTTTATTCTGACAATCATTGGGATTTATCTAAATCTAGAATTGAATCATGGAGGGTATTGTATGTTGTATAGATTGTAAAGCCCTTTCAGTAAAAAACATGATTTGACTTGGATTGGCAGCACCAATGTTTCTTGACAAGATAAAAATACACAGCTTATTTTTTGGACGTGTGACAAGATGCCTGCATTTTGCACATTCTTCACCTGTTCGAAATGGATAATGCAGTCAATGATATTTTCCACCCATAAATTGACACCCTGTGAAAAACTGAAGTGCCCTCTCATCTCCCTCCCACTTGATGGCTGATTCCACTGTCATCACTTCTTGCTGCACTCATGCTCACAGACTTCTGCATCAGTGTGACAGCCGACATTATCTTTCTGAAAATCTCTACAATCATTATAGAAATATTCAACGGTCGATAATACCAAACCATGGACCAAATCAAATGAAACCAACAGTAATGCGATGCAAAGGGGAAAGATGAAGCTGCCTGACAATCAAGAGGACACTTTAAATCCAGACACCATCCATGTCCTGGTGCTCATCTCAAACCTCTTTCCATGAGTCCTCCTCTGGAGTGGAGAAGAATAGCGGTGGCTTGTGGTGAAGTGTGGTTCACTTTCACTCACACTCATTACGATGTTGATAAAATTCAAAGTACTGTGATTAATCGAGACTCACACATGGACACAAAATGTATAAATCAAATACTGCATTTGTTTCACGTTAGCATTTAAATTACACTACATGTAAGTATATTGTAAATCACAAATACTGTGTCATATACTTTCATTTTTATATGCAATGCATTATTGGCTTGTGAATAGAGTAGTCATATCATCAACAACATCAAAATCATGCATGTCCTTAAATAAATGCATGTTAACATGAAGGTAAAGTGTTGACCTGACTTTCAAGGTTGGCTGACATAGGTTTTAATGTTTAATGTCTTATTGCATATCAAACATGGTAAAGAAAATGAGGACTGACACTACATCTTATTCACTACTAATGGAGCAGGTTGATGGGTACTTACAGTTTGACTATAGGAATTGGTATCAGGGGAGAGAAAGCTCACTTTTGTGTTGCCTCCATGGACAAGTCCTTTTTAACTGCCAAGGTGTAGCTAAAAAGGGACACACTTTAAGTCTCAAATGACTTCATTTGGCTTCCAAGACTGTGATTGATTCTTCAAAACAGCAGTGGTTATCAGGTGTGGTTGGCTCAGTGTATATCATGTTGAAAAAGGGATATAGCTGGTGAATATTTCAGACTTTCAATGCTTCGCAGCTTCACTGGAGTAACAAGAGGTTAATGATCCGGCTCAAGGACACATTAAGCACACGTTCTATATTTATACAAGGTCCTCTTAAGCAACATAACAAGAATTTGATATTCAATGATTCTGCAAACCTCTGATTGCGATGAATGACAATATTTTCACATATGAATGTAATTCTGTGGGATACTGGGTTTCTTATTTCCAACATTGTCAACATGCATACATACGCCATTGGCAACCATCTGTTTGCTATGACCTATCACGAAAAATGAATAATTGCAAGAACGATTACTTTCAGGTATATATAACTTGAGCATGACCTATTATTGTGAGAACATCCATCTAGTGTTGGGTGAAAAACAGCTTGGAATTTTGTAAATGAATTAACTGTCAATATTAGACACAAAAGAACCTTCTCCCCCAAGTAATTTAATGCATTTCATTCAATACTGGGTTGAAAACAAGAATCACTTAGTATATTCTGTGCTACCATTAAAGGAGGAATCAATGAGGAATTTGTAGATCCTCATTAGCCCTATTTCTTCATGGTGATAGTATTTATTAAGTTATATTTTAGTTTTAAGGTTGTATGTAACCTCTACAAAGAATCATATAGAGCCAGAAGCCAGACAGAAGTCAAGAAGAAACATCACTCATATGTGTGATGTTGGGGTTTTGATGAGGTTAGCAGACAGCAGCCGAGTCAGCAACGCACATAAATTTAACTGCTGAAACACACTGCGAGCCAGCTGACGGGTCAGAAGATCTTGAGTTACATCGCCTCTAAAAAAGGCCACATCATATATACCAAAGCGCCACTTTAACTTGCCTTACCGACTGAAGCTTTTCTTGCAGCCATGCCTGCACATGAACTACAGGATCTGACCTGAATACGTCCGCCCTGGTCCCTGGTGGCCCGAGCCTACCACTGCGACACTGCCACGGCCGATACTTTCCATTAGCGAGTGACAGCGGGGCCGTTTATAGCACCAAAGCCCTGTGGAGAAGCAGGTTAGCAGTAATTATTCAGCTGATAGGTTATGAGTGGAGCAGGCCTGTCACACCTCTCCTGACTCCCTGGACCGAGGGAATCAGAAGCCAGGAGGAGCGTTTGGATATTAGTCACACTGGCAGCAAGCGTCTCCCTGGAGAAAGAGAGAAAGGGCAGTATTAGTGATATGGGATTACATACTCTCTATGGGCATTTAATTCAGTCCCAGACTCAAAGGCCTGTGTGTGTGCGATAACCAGTCAGACCTTATCTCTCACCTCATTTATTTGACTAATATCTCTATTAAACTAGTCCACTCACATGCTAATAAGCTGCTCCCAGCCTTTTTAGGAAGACTTTCAGAATGTAAAACTTTTCTTTTTTGTTCAGTTTGATTCATGACGGGCTACAATTTCATTTAATATTACTTCTCAGGCTCATCCCCGTTTCATTTTATTCAGATTTTCCATATCTCATATTATCAAAGGAATTCACTGCACTTTTGCTGTCTGATAATATCATATAGGGGAACAGCTCACCGATTTAAAAATAAAATGGGTTGTCAGTTAAGGTGTTCAGCAGCACCACGGCAGCAAAGAAGTGCCTTTTAACATAACAAAAGGTAAAATAAACACTCAGCATTCATGCTGAGCTTTAACAGTCACTTGAAGCACATTCACGGTCATTTGTAAAAGTTTTTTTTGCGGTCAATGTGTTGCAATGTTAGCTAAGATAGCAACTCAGAGAGTTGGTGTCTGTCTGGGAGTATCGGTATGTAGGATGCCTGTCTGCAGACATTGGTTTGATAGGAGGGCACGGGGGAGTCAGGGGTAAACCTGCCAAAAGTCACTTGCCACAGATCAGCCAATAGCAAAATTCAATTGCAGTAGCTGGGTTTCAACCAGTAGAGGGATGTCACTTTGTATGTTTATATTACAATACATAAAATTTAAATACTTTGCACCCAATCACTCAACAACACCACTAAATACCCATATACATTGGCTTCATCTGTAAAAAGTGGCTGAAGATAGCTTACACATGAATATTTATCTTGCATTAACCTTGTATTAGTACTGCCTTTTATTTCTCTACTTTATTCCAGGAGGACCACTGAAATGTGTGAAAATATTGAAAAATAAAAGAGTCTCAAACACATTTAAAGTCTGTTGGCATAAAACAGAACAGCACCTGTTTCAAATCTCAAGAGATTTACGCTTCTTGTTGCACTAACAAAATCAAAGCTAAACATGCATCTTTGAGGAACCATATAGTAAAAAGCAGCACCTATTGTATTTTACATAAAGGCTGCGCTGCTTCACTGTACACCCTCCATTACAATTTGCTTGTCCATCAGACCAAATCACTTTCAGCCCATTTCCTGATGTAACCAGCATAATTACTATCATTGTTCATAATGCATTATGCAGGGCTTAGACTAATTATGCAGAAAGGGTGCCACCTTTTCAAATTCTATATAAAGACTGGCATTTATTATTACTTTAAATGAATAAAGTTTATATTGTGAGGTCATATACATAAAGTTTAAACAACCAGCAGGAAGTCACTTTCAGTGAAACAAAGGATTCCCTTTTCCCAGTATTTATTTTCTAGGAAATGTGCTGTGTTGTCATATAATACAAAGCATCTTAATTTCTTCCTACAAAGGAATTTCTGAATAAAGCACAACAAAGACTTTTGTGTGTTGCAGGAGTTGCGTGAAACCTGCAGGGCATGTAGACCCAAATGTGAGCAAAAAGGTTTAAACTGCTGGAAAATATATAGTAAAAAAAAGCTGTATAGAAGTAATAATACTAATATTGAACCAACACCTTCTCACTCTCAACTTGTCAAATACTGCTGCTTGCTCAGTGACCCTCTGCTTCAAAATACGGTGCTGTAGGAACCTCCTTTTGTGCTCGTCATTTGTGGACGTGAAATGCTCCAGCCATGAGCATCATTTAATTTGGATGTGCCCATCAATAAGTATAAAGTGCCAGAAAGTTCAAATATAGATGAGGTGTCTGGAGATTACTGATGCCAAAATACCCCTTTCACAAGTAAACTTACAAATGTACTTATTTGAATATACTTCTAAGTACCAAACTTTGACAAATTGTGAATATACCTTTGATGTCTTAAACACAAGGCAAATTATACCGGAGTGGAGTGTTTTATCTATAGCTGTGTCTCACGATTACTGTGGAAAAGCACAACTGTATAATTTTCACTTCAGCCTGAAGCATCATCCCTGGATATGCCAGCTGTGGAGTATAAAAAGCTAGTTCATATATAGCCGAGGTGGATGGGTGGATGGGTGGCGCATCCTAACACAGGACTTCTTACCCAGTAGACTGCTGTTAGTTTCCAGTTTGAAACCAAAATTCATCCTGTGTATGCAAGTTAGTATACTTAAGTAACATAAGTGTGTTAACATATGTGTAAAATAAAGTCTAACAAGTAGTTACATATTTATTATTGCTAACTGCGGAATCCTTCAAATCCAGAAATGAAGGGAAACATACAGTGCATAAATAAAAAGCTAAAGGCTAGTAAACAAGTGGTAAATATTTGACAAAGAAGGAGTAAAAACTGGTTGCATTCAACATGCCATAGGCAAGACTTTGCAAGTCCCACCTGTAAAACCACTTGGCATTCAGAGAACAGGATACAGCGTTCCACTTGTTCTGCAAAGAAAGCTGCTCCAGGGTATACGGCATGTAATGTAGTTACTGCAGATCCAACTCATTCCTCACGCAAGAATTAGAATATACTGATACAGCTCTTTGAGACTTTTTCAATTGTTAGACCTCAACATCATAATAAAGCACTTCATATTGCTTTTTTGTCCTATTGGCATGACTCACAAAACAGCAGCTACCATAGATTTTGTTGCACAGATACAAGACACACTCAGCTATCCACATTTGCTTTAGCAGCTTTGGTCCAAAGTGCTAGCGGTCTTGCCCACAATAACAATACAACATGCAGATGTTAAGCAGGTGTTTACTACCTTTTGAAATTAGCACGAAACTCAAGGTACAACCGAGGAGGCATGAGTGTCCGTATCAAATGTTGTGCCAATCGATCTAGCAGGCCGACACTTCATCCATATACAACCACACTGTTGTTATCCGTCTGTCCCACTGATTCATTGCTGGTTATAAAGAGAGAAAAACAATCATCAGAACAATCCGGTGAGTGTTCTCCTTAACGATCTGGTGATTTGAAAATAGATGGTTTGTGCTGGAAAATATTTCAAGCCTTGAACTTTATTGCAGTTAGAACTCAGTGTTTGGAATGACAGGCACCTCTCAGAGTTTTTCATTAGCTTGTATTATTTTTCTTTTAGTGTTTTTTCTTTACATTCCTCTCCAGCGCTTCTCCCTCTTTTATGTGATCATTTTATTGTTAGGTTCTTTGGCTCTAACTTCTGTTTTTCTCAGTCCAAGGGCTGATTTTGTTGCTGCCCCGATTTAAAGAGCGAGATAGTTTCTGTTTTACTCAGCCATGGTCCTCCCTTTGGGGTTTGGAATGAAATTGTATGTGTTGTTATCTCAAATCGAAAAGGGCCAACAATACTTTATACTGCAAATCTGTCTGTGCACCAGTGTGCAAGGAAAATTAACATGCATATATTTTTACACAGCAATTCTGACATAGTCTTCTTCTTTTCTTTTGGAGGAAAAACTGCCTCACAGATGGAGCGTTTTTATGTGACTTTGCAGATAGAAGTCAGACACTTTGCTGTAAATCATGATGAGTAAAACCAAGGAGCTTCTCACTTTTCTCCATTAGTGAGTTTTTGAATGAGTGCCTCTGGTCCACTCATACCAAATCAAAAGGCCTTGACAAGGACAGCTGCCAGAAGGCCTTGTGTGATTTGCAGCAATGCCATTTTCCCTCTGGCAGGGAATACAGATCGCAAAAGCGTGACAGAGATTAAGCTACAATTTGTCGTTAGATTACAGTAATAAAACTGTCAAGAGCTCACAGCTCTAATATTTCAACTGTGGAAACATGCAATTCATCAGTGCTGCATTATCAAACATATTTAAGGTGATGTGTGGGACAAAACAGGGTCCATTAAAACAGCACAAATTTAGGGGAGCTGCGACGTGTGCAGTGTTTTTATGTCCAAAAAGTCAAATAATGTCAAGATTTAAGTGTTTTCATCAGATATATGTCTACTGCTATATATCACCTGGTTGGTTGTGGGGTGTGTACATAATGCACAAAGTCTGGAGATTACTGATGCCAAAATATCCCTCAGGGAAGTGTGATTAAAAGTTACTTCTTGCTGGAGCTGCCATTAAAACTTTAACTCGTAGAAGCAACAGATCAGATCGATTTTATGGCACAGAGTACACAGTAATCACCAGCAATTTCCACAACTTACAAATGTTCTTATTCCAACTACAGCATCCGTTTTTTCTTTAAATATACTTCTAAGTACTGTACTATGACATTTGTGAATACACCTCTGATGAGCACAGGCTAAATAATTCCAAGGTGTTGGAGCCTAACAGCCTGGCAGTAATTGCAGTACAAGTTTTCCTTACAACAGTGGAATATGATTATGATTAACAATGATTCATGTTATCTTAGAGTTTGTCATATCCTGGATAACAATAAAAAAATGTTTGCATCCAATGAAACATGTCCTCACTTGTGATGCTGCCGGAGCAGAGTGATTCCTGTTTCTACAACTGCTCCACTGTCATTGCTGTGCATATTATAAATAAAGAACTCACCTTAATGTGTCTCCTCCCGATGTGCCTGAGAACATCAGCCTAATGTCTGGAGTATAAATATCACAATATCCAAATAAAGCCCTGCCTGCCTTTGCAACAAGCCAGAGAGCAAAGAGCAGTCATTGGGCAGCAGCTGGCACACATCTGCTTATAGACCACTTATAAATTATTAAGCAAAATGTCAGTCAGCCAGCTGTGGTTGCAGCTGGTGGGTCAGATACTCAGGAGCAGTTCCACCATGGTGATACTGATGGGATAAGTGTGTGTGACTGCGTGCGTGTTTGGGACTTTAGGAATACAGGTAAACGCCTGAAAGACAAAAGAAAAGACAAGACAAGGAACAACCGATGTTATTCTCCATCAACATGACAGGTCCATCTGATCTGAATAAACATGTTTCAGTGTGCATATTGTTTTCACCACTAACAGGGTTTATATACATCGGTGAGAAAAGGGCTGCATACTTCACAGTGTTGAGTGTTTTTCTCTTTTCTTTCTTGGACTGGTTCATTAATTCATCTTCAGACATTTGTACACTTCGTATGCAAATTGCAGTGGACAAAAATAAACAACTGACAGAGTTATCAACACATCCTGCATACTCAGAGTGTATGTACAGGAGTACATTTTCAATGCAGTAACCACAAATAAAAGAAAGACATAATGCTCACCAAAATACTTTATATTCATTTCACTTTACACCATAATGAAAAATTATATTGAAAAAATAAACTTACAATAAGTTACATTTATTCTGAGTACATTTTAGAACATGACAGAGCTTTTATTGTGAAAATCCCAACAACAGAGCTTTTACTGTGAAAATCCAAACTCCACTGCACAGCATGGTCAATGGCCCAAATCTGTGATGTCGTTTCTGGACAGTCAAGTTAGCAAGAATAAACAGGCAACGTTTAGACTTTCAAAATAAAGCATGTGTGGTTAGTATCGTGAACAGTCGCCCAGGAAACAAAAAATTGTCCTGGTGGTTAAAAGGTCTGTGTTTGTTTGACCCTTCCAGCTACCCTACAACCTCCATATGCACTTTGCCACTCTTTATACTACGTCACCTGACAATGGGTGCATCCAAAATTGAAGCTTCAAGGGGTACTTACAGCAAGTCATACTTACTTACTTGAGTCCACACCTTAGAGAACAGCCATTTGTCACAATACTGTAAGAGGGCACTTTCCAGGAAAGCATAAACATCGGTCACTTTAAGCGTTCAAACAAATGACCAGTACTGTTCAGCCAGGCAGGGGAGTTAACCAGCAAAGGATTTATGGGGACAAGCACTCCACTGGCCACTTATTCATCACAGCTGGCCTATATCAGCAACTGGATCAGCCACCAACCTTTCAGTATATTTGTCACTTCAGGTAAAGATGAAAATACAAATGAAAGATGCTTCCTCAACTGGTTCAAAGTTGATTGTATTGTCTCTTTAGAGACGGAAAGATAACTGACTTGATTTGTCAGTATCACCATTTAAACACATCAATCAAAATCATCAAATTGAGTTTACATCTTGTTGAATTTACAGTGTCAATATACAGCCACGAGGATATGTGAATACACAGTTGTAAAATCTCTCATCATTGATTTGCTGAAAGAAAACTGATGATGTGACTGATCTCCGGTAGTGTGACACCACAGGCTGTCACCAACAACAACTGCAACGCAGACAGCTTCTTCAGCACAGCCAATGGCTTCTTTAAGCACAGACAATTTCACACATGAAAGATTTACACCCAAGCAATGGGAAATCCATCCATCTGAAGCCTTTGAGGTGTAAAGGAGTAAAAAAAACAGAGCCTGTCAGCCTCTGAGGTACAGAGGCATGTCTGGGAATACAGATGGTAGCAGCCTTGGAGGCTTGGATGGTGAAATGAATGAGAATAGAAGTTCAGGGAGCCTCCCAGGAAAGAATAAATACAAATCCTAAAGCCTTTGGAGACACACATGTAGAGGAAAAAGCCTCTGGCCACACACACACACAGACACACACTATAACTAAAATGTTGGCACTGTTAGCAAGCTACAAAGAACTACTGTAAAAATACATTTTACTGGTCATTGTAAATTAAACAGTTTCAGGGTTTTAATTAAAAATCGCTTAGCTTACTTGGTTACACAATTGTTCTTTTTATGTCTTGATCATCATTTTATTATTTTGGAGGTCTCACACACACCTCCTGTAACAATGTGCGTACAAAATACATTATTATTACAGCACAGAACAAGTCATGCATTTTTCTGACAAGCAAATTTTGCAGTCACGCAAATACTGCATTTTTCTGACAAGCAAATTTTGCAGTCACGCAAATACTTTAATGACTGTCCTCAAGAAAAAAAAAACAGAAGTGTTTCTATTCTGCAGCACTGATGTGCATCGACGCTGAGAAACAGAATGGTGATGTATTCTGATCCATGTCAGTCACATTCCCCTCAAGGACAAAGTTTGAAAACAGGTACGGCAAAGACCAAAGACAGTACATCACCAAATAATTCATGATCTCAAAAAGTTATAGTATGAGGGAAACAAACTTTTATTTGTATCTCCATATCTGTGCATGAGCTGTATATGTGTGTGCATGCCTGTTTTATATGGCAAACACACTCTCCTTTGTGCAGATTATTGCTTGCAGACAAACCCAAAACTCTGGCCTCTCCAGGTGAAGTCCAGCAATACCATCTGTTACACTGTGGCTGCAGGGAAAAGAGTGTTCACACAACAGAGCGATACAACAAGAGTGAAAGAAGGAGGTTGCTGGTACATCAGCACACCTAGAATACAACCCACAATGATTCAGTGGAAGCTTATTACATAACACATTTTCTGCCACGTTTCAAAAATAATATACTGAGCAAGTCACACATTTACCGTTTTACCCAGAGCTTCCTGTCTTCTGGGAAAACGTTCCACAAGATTTTGAGTTGACTGCTGGAATTTGCTTCCATTCAACCATGAGGGCCTTCGGGAGGCCCAACACTGATGGTGGGTGCTCAAGTCTGACTCACACTTGATCCTAAAGGTGTTGAATGGGGATGAGGTCAGGAATCCTCAGTCAAGTTCTTGTTGACTGAATCTGACTTTGTGCACAGTGGCATAGGGGCTTCCTTAAAGTATTGCCACAAAGTTGAATGCTCTACTGTTAAGATAAACCTTAATTTAATGGAATGCTAGCACTGTATACAGACTTTTGTCCATTTTTTTTTTTTTTTTTTGCTCAGTCATGCTCAAAGACAAAAGACAATTCCACAATGAACGCAAAAACAATTTTCATAAACTTTAAAACTTTCTCCTCTATGATTGACTTGAGCTATGAGCTTCCTGAAGAAATCTATCATTTCCGTGGTTTTCCCAATCACTGCTGCTAAAGTAAAGTTCATAAAATCTCTCACCATCAGCGGCTTATGTCTGCATGACTCATGTCCAATAACTGTACTCTCTAAAATTGCTCTATTACAGAGTGGAGGCAGATTTTAAAGCAATTACACTCAGAAAAAAATTACTTTTTATTTGACAATTTGGGCCACAGCATGAGCATCCTGAACAGTTCTTGGAAAAAAAAAACCATTCAATCTTTACTGCAGCTTTTGTTCATAAAGAATAACGAATAATGATTATATGAGGAAAAAAGTTTCCATTTTTATGAAATGATGAGTGCATATGGTTTCTTTCAAGGCTGTTTTTATAAATAAATCCTAATGAAATGCTGATTATTATTCATTCCAGAATCAAAACAGAAATTCATCAAAAACTGTTTGTGTTGATAATTTATGTGTTGCAATTTGCACGGAACAGAAAAATATGGATTCATGGTGAATGGGGGGCAACAAGGAGTGTAAATTGCAGAGAGCTGTTCACCAAAACATCTTGGTCAGTCTTTCTGCAGTTATAACAATGACCAACACTGATTTGGTCAATGTAAAACAAATTTTATGGTAAAATGACTGTTAATCATGGCAAAGAAATGTAGTGAAAATAATTTATATTAATTGTTTTAGGTGGTTAAAATACATTTTGCTGCTACTCGTCCACAGCAATACATTGCGCAGTTTCTGTTCCAACATTCATGAGGAAGCTGTCAATCAAAACGTGATCTGCCACGCCTACACAGTAACAATGTGGGCATAACATACATTATTGTTACAGCACACAACAAATCATGTATGTTAGTATATATGCTTAACAAGATGCTCAACTTTGGTATCTGGTACCTGGTATATATGTATTTGTACTATTACAAGCCACATTTCCAAACACTTTAGGACAAATAAAATACTTGATAAATCAAAAGCCACACATCTTCACATCCTAATGCTACTTTTACATTGGTTGAATAAGGTCAGCTTTTGCATAGACATGTACAGCATGACCTTGCTATAAGCAATGTTTACCCTCTCTATCTTATAGTGATGGGCTGAGAGTTTTCACCTGTCATGACTGGGGAAATGTTTGCTCTTGGGAAAGAAAAGTGAGTCACCTCAGTCTGAGTTTTCTTTGCCTCTTCTGTATATTCAATGAAGTCTGGGTTTTATTTTGTACTTCAAGATGCAGAAAGACACTTTTTGAGCAGACAGAAGAATAATTGTTGTTCTCAACAAATGGCTCGGGAAGACAACAGGAACATGGATGGTGGAGGAGACTAAGGAGTGGAACAGAAGAAGTATTTTAGCTGTGGAGGACTGCTTGATATGTAAATGTGAGCTACTGTATGAATGTTTCATTCAGACTTGGCTGAGGTAGGGTGTGCAAAGAGAGGGCCAACAGAGCATGAAATATACATCATAAGTTTTTTTGTGCGTGTGTGAACTCCATGTCTGTGGGTGGGTACTGTAAGTTAACGAGTGTGGGGTGTGTGTGTTTCTCTGTGTACTCGCTGACTTTCTATTCAACAAGCATGACCCTGCACTGAGGTTATGATCAGTGCAGTTGAACTTCAGTTTCACCATAGAAGTGCAAATTTCTCGGTTATCATGCAGATAAAAATCTGCCTCAGCTCAGCTCAGTGTAAACAGAGTCAACAAGAGTTCATAAACAAACAAAAATAATCAAACATCCATGAACTTTGCACTGGCAAACATACCAAACAGATAAATAAGACATAGACCCATAAATTAATTTAGTTTGAGCAGACTGTACTTGAAAGCAGCTGGAATCCATATTTTTCTATCATAGTGTCTCAAAAACAATGTGAGGATGTGAAAGGGCTCACTTATAGAACCTACAGAGAAATATTACCTGAATCTGCAGCTCGCCTCAGCTTTATGGAGCTTTTATAGTCAGTTACGGATCATTTAGCCATCACCTTAGAAAGGATGTTTGCCTGGCTTGGCTCTAGGGATGGTAATTATGGTCGGACATGAATATAACTTTGATGACACCTTGACATTTCATCTAGTACCATCATCGGGTCAAAATTCCGATTTGTCCAGTACATCGGCTGTAAAATTAAAAATGAATGTAGTCTGCATGTCACCATCTTGGCAGTCCTCTCTCCGCCAGCTTCTGACTAAACCAAGAATGGGCAAGGACAAGGATAGTGGGTGGGGCTCAGTGTACATACACAGATATGGGAGAACGTACAGCTACAGACAAGGACAATAAGCTGGACAAAGTAAACATAAAAATTATGTTAAAACTACGTACAGATAAATATATCTGTGCATGTACTGCATTTTGTTGTCTATGTACTCTAATCTAATATCTATGTATATTAGCAACCACATTTGTCGACACTAAGACAATAGGGCTATGGTGCAAAGCGCAAAGGATGCTAAAATAAACGACTTATGTAGCAGGTTCATTATTATACATGAGGTAGGTGGATATGACAGTATATACAGGATACACAGCATGCGTAGATTATGTATGAGTGATGATATTCATGTTACAAAGAACAAAACTGAACTGTCAAAGTGAGAATAAATAATTTACAGATATAGTAGAGAGTTGTTGCACAGGGATTGTTCCTTAAACTGTGTGTCCTGTGATGCATGGTGTCTGGTTGGTTTGGTGTCCAGTGCTCTGTAGCGCCTCTTAGAGAGCAGAAGTTGAGACAGGTTGTGCCCAGGGTGTGATGGATCTGCATTGATGTTTCCTGACCGTGTTCTGATTCTATGGATAAGTCCTGAATTAAATAGTTTTCTCTAGAGTCCCCACTATCCATTGTAAACTGGTCCTGTCTTGTTTGGTGGCCAGACAGTGACGGATGAGCAGAGAGCAGACTGAATAACAGCAGCATTGCACTCACTGGTAAAAAAGAAGAAATGAAGAAATTAAAATTACAGATCATTAAAATTGACGTTTGTAGACACACAACACAGAGAGAATCAAAACATGTCCAGCTAAAATGATAATGTTAGCCAAAACAACATAAGCTTCATGAAGCTGCAAGCCAAACACTTTTATTTCGAATGAAAGCAAATCTTTAATTTATTGTCTGCAGTGTGTTTCGGCTGCAATGCCTGTATTTCAGTTCCTGTGCACTTGGCATTGGCATCTTAATTTTTCTTTGCACAATGATTCCACATTATTCCGCCTGGAATTTGTCAGTTCCAGTTGAAAACAAACCACTAAAAGTGAAAAACCATTACAGCAATTTGTAAGTTGAATAAGAAAGTAGGTATTAGCAAGTGCGTGAAAAAAGGTTTTTTTTATTTTTTTATTCTTTCACATTGGAAATCCTGCAATTAGAATAACAGTAATAAGAAGAGATAAATAATTCAGAGGCCTACATCAGTGCGGAGCTGTGAACATTTGTTTTCTGTGGCATTGCCCTTGCATCAAGTCATGCAGAACTGTAACATTCTCAGCTCAGTAAACAAACTACTCAGTCTTGAAAGAGTGCAAATAAGGCAAGATGATAAAAGTTCCCTTTTGCCAAATTTAAAACAGCCTACTAGTCAATTAGCGTCAGCTGAACTTATTTGACTTTTTCGACGCTGAGATTTAGGTCCCACAATGAGATAATTGTGTTCTCCTCCAGTACATGATGTTTGTGAGGGACACAAACAAGGCATCTTGCTGTGCCGGGTTTTCTGCCTTCAGGCATGCAACAGCTACCAATCTGCACTGCCATGTAATCTCTTAGCCGCCATTCAGCAGCTAACAAACTCAGCAACTTGCTTTACTTTACTGTGAGTGGTGTCCACACATACACACTCCCCGTCGCTCAGTGTGTCCTGATGGGAAGCTGTTCAGGCAGGAGCTCCCACTGCACCTTGAGCTGAGGACCATTATGTGGTTCAGCACCACAGAGCTTGTCACACCAGGCAGAGCAACTGTGGTCATTTTGGGTTAATTATTCAGACTGCTTACAGTCTTTAACCGTTTTAAAACCAGACCAGGGGCTGTATTCACAAAACATCCTAGGGCTAAAAGTAGTTTCTAACTGGTGAAGTTAGGAGAAACTCTTAAAAATAAGGAGCATGTCAGTCCTAACTTCAAGTTCTAAGCTTTTGGTCAAAGTTCACAATGCAGAGATAAAAGTAGCTCTTAAGTCTGAGAGGAGCTAGGTTCAGTCCAGATGACTCCTAAATGTTGCAGGTAATCTTATCACTTTGAGTCCATTTTGTAAAAATAGAATAACAATGAACTTTTAAGTCATAACTTGATGGATTCAATTGGCTCACCAACAAATGGAAACAAGCCAATGGATGATTTGATTTTAGTTTGACCTGGCAACATGTGCTTATGTGTAGAAATACAAAAATGAGTGCAAGAAAGAAAAGTGAGAGGATTGCCAAACTTGGAATTTAACATGTGGGGAACATGAATGTCTGTACCAAATGCCACAGCAATTCATCCAACATTTCAAACTGAAACAAAAATGGCCAGAGGATATTGTTTGGGAATCACAAATAAATACCATACTTTGGGCCACCCCATCCAATAGTTGATATGTTTCACTCTGGATTAAAGTGATGGACCAACTGACCAATAGACCTGCATTGCCATCTCTAGGGTCTACTAACATAGCTTTAAAATTACGGATGCATCACTTTTTGAATATTCTGAACTTCTTTTTTCAGAACTCCATTTTACCTTGAAGCACATGAAAACTGGTTTCATATCATACATTTTTCTCTAAAATGAGTAGTAGTACTTGTGACAAAGCAACAAAGTTAGTACTGCTTCTTCTGAGCTATGCAGGGTTGTGATTCTCATGTTATGAAATGGTAGGTGGAAACCTTTTCACCTTTCTTCAACACTGACGAGCACACATCAAACCAATAACCAAAAAATCTCCTATTATGACATTGTAGGACAGTATCGCTAAACAAAGGAAGCTTTGTTGTAACATGTTTCACAATAATAAGAAGAAGAATTTCAAAATTAGTCATGTCCCACTCAAATTTACTGACCAGATTCCAAGAATTATTTCAACACAGGACTGAAATAAAATGATGATTGAAACACAGCAGCTTAAAAGCAGTCAAAATGATTGTATTTCACCCATTGCGACAAAATCCAAATGTATTCCATCTCATTATCTGTCATGATTTTGCCGTCTCTTGATGGATCTGCTCTCACTCCTTCGGCAAATGGATCTCCATGCTGTGTAGCTAAATGAGCCTCCTGAATCTTTCATTAATAATTTCTGCCACATACAGCCTTGATAATTTCGGCACAGGAGGAAGAAAAATAGTGCAGACTTACCAGAGGAATCCTTACAAAACAAATGTAGATTCACACAGAATCAATATTTTATGATGAGCTCTGTGTTTGTGTTTGTGTGTGTTTGCATGTGGATGCTTTATCTGATTACTTTATCTGTCAAGTTAGGAAGGGGGCACCAGTTTCCTTCCACATTCACAGACATGCAGAGAAGGTAAGAAAGTGAGTGTGAATGTAACCCTGTGTTAGGTATGAGGTATGATAACTGAAAGACCAGACAAGGACAGTCTGAGAGATGCTCTCAAGTTGCACTGAAGGACAGGCAGCATTGTTGTAAGGAAATCTCAGCCTTGTCTACGTCTGGCTGAGAAAAATCTGTATTTTGCAAGTCAACAAACCAAAACTAATTCATCAAGAGGCTTTTTAGCACAGCTCATAACCAGCGAAGCGCAGGATTCTCTATATAAAGAAGATTATTGAAAGACAAACAGCAGTAACCTTTTCATATTGCTGTCAATCTTTTCAAACAGTACTGAATTTAAATAACAACTGGTAGAGATTCTCCTTGCCTTGCTCTGTATAAAAGCTCTAAATGGGTGAATCTACTGTTTTAACTAGGCTGAGAATCCAATCAGAGAGCCTATTTTCACAGGCCTTCTCCACCAACATGCTTCAACCTGCTGAAATGGCTAAACAGCCACTGATAAGGATGGACTACAGCCAAACGTGTTGTACCCAGTCGGCAATGCTCAACAATGGCTTAGTGGCATCCAAAGGCCAACCTGCCCAGGGTATCTTGCCATGCTGGTTGTTTTTTTCATTTACAGATAACAACAGACATGTGCACATAATCAGGGTTGTCTTCAGTCCAACATTAGCACTGCATCAACAAATGTAACCTCTTCAATGGGGGGGAGGTGGGCTCCACTCCAGCACAGAACATGGCTGCAAAAACACTGAATTGAACTCAACACTTGCCACAACTCAATGTGACAACATTGGCTTTAGGCAGTCAAATATATAATACATAATATTATCTTTTACCTTGGCACGATCATCAAAAACAAAGACGATGATGTCACTGTAACAATTTTCTAGAGGAGGAAATCACCAGTATTCCCGGACTACCTGGAAAATGGATATGTCACCGGACCTCCTCAGCAGTCCAATTAACAACTTGATAAGCTGGAATTACAAGACACATTACATCTAATATCTATAAACAGATTTTTCTTGTTAGTACCTGAAGCAACACACAAAGCAGTACTTTAAGTTGTTCCCTGAATGTAGTTCTCTTTTTTTCAGTCTGAACACAGCTTAAGAACATGGACATCCTTTACAATCTCTACAAATCACAGAAGATCCTCTGGATTTTCAATGAATGAAACCAAAGCCCTGTCCTCAGAAGTAGGTTGTCCATTAACATTTCACCTCATGGATCAGTCATTTCGACAAAATAATCTCTGCTGTGCTGAGGACCCTCTTCATCCATCATACTCAGAAAAATATATTAGCTTATGTTTTTGACTTGTGCCTTTGTATGAATTATTCATTGGGTTATTCATTATCCTGACTGGACCTGCACGTAGAGGACGAGTCCCATCTACGACTCAACCTCTTCTTCCTTCTTTGAGGGGTTGGGTAAGCTCTCAAAATAATTGAATTGCGGTTTTAGAGAGTTTAGGCTCTTTTCCATCTTGCTATATTAAAGCACAAAGACAACTGCATTTGTCTGCCATGACTGATTTAGTCACAGCTTGTCCTAGTTTGCTGCCAAAATGCAATCAGGATCACACAGGACAGAGGTTAAGACTTTAAGACCTACTCTCAAAGTGCCATCAGGTTTTTAATCCACTGTTGCTGCATATAGCTCTGTCTTAACCAATTTGCAGACAGGTGTACAGTTTTAATGAATAAATGTCTGATTTAAATTAGCTTGCTGCAGGAGCTGAAGGTGGGGCGAGGCAGAGAATCTGTATAAAAGAGGAAGAATCCAGCTTCTGTTGAGTTGTTATTTAAAAGTTGCATCCTCTCAGCTGACCACCAATGAGCTTAAACTCAAGAATCACCTGTTTTGTTCAGAGAGTATCTCTGTCAAAAACCACTACTTTGTAGACACAACTATCTGTCCTATTGCTAATTAAACCACAACATCTTGATCTTGTTTTCTGTCTCTACACATTAAAGTGAACATGTAGGTGTGGCAACTTTTTGGTACTTCTTTGACTTTTCTTTCTTTCAAATATTTTTCTTTCCCCCTAAACTTTCTATAACTCAATATGTATTTAAGTGATAACATGGCACTTTATCAAGTTTTCGGTGACAAACATGACCATAAAGCATTGATATAACGCTAAATCAAGAAATATTTCATGTCCAACTACCTGTTAGACCTGTTATAATCAACCTGCTATAAAAACCCAGAGAGCATAAAGGTACTGTCATCACCAATCACAGATAGATCATAATATATATTTAGCCATGTTTCATAGCTCAGGTCTCTGAGACCCCCCCATCTGAAGTGATGTGTAATTTAATCAGTTCAAAATCATATTTATATACGATTGTCAGAAAATGAGGGCCTGGGGACAAACAGAACAGTAACAGATTAATAACGTTTGACGCCTACAGCACACTAATACTAATCTGTCATTAGGTTTTAATCCCCTCATATCATGCCTGTCCTTCATCTCTCATCAACTACCTCCACAAACATACAGTTTATATCCCATGATTCAGTCTGCTACAGGTTTGCATTTAAAAAACATGTTTCGGGACAGACAGATGGATGCACATACCATGCGGCTGTTGGAGGTTATTTAGCAATAAGGTAGCCACAGCAATATGTCAGGACACAAATAAAATTAAATTATAACTACACCGTGTCTCATTCTGTTCCACATCTCTCTCTCTATCTCTCTCTCACTCTACTGCAGCAATGTCAGTCCGACAGACTGAAAATGAAAATCGTTGCGACTCAAATTGGATTTCCACTGATGAAGGTCATTTCGCTGGGAACGAAGAGCAGACTAATTTACGAAATAAGGATTGATTCTGATTGTTCTGTAGCTCATTTCTTCCACATATATATATATATATATATAGACACACACACACACACTCATACTGTATACTGCCTTTCTCTGAACTCTGAACGTGACAGTGATGTTCAGTGTGTCAAACTTATAACTCTAAAAGTCTTTGGCATTCAAAGTGAAACAAATAAAACATCGCAGCTAATCTTGGTGTCAAATTATTTTCTCCATCTTTCACTTATAGAGATGTGATGCCTTTGTTTATTTTATTTGTTTTATATATTTTATTTCTAATGTTTGATACCCTAAATTTTACTCACTTTGTGATGGGGTCAGATTCCTTCTTTATCCAGAATGAGTTTCAACAACCAAGTCACAACTTTGCTTCTCTGGAGTTGTGGGTCACATTTGTAAATGGAGAATGGGAAATGTCAGTGGACAGCTACAGGAATATTTGCTGGCATTTATATGGGTTATTAATGACATTTACAAGATACACTCACTTGAAAAGATACATACATAGATACATAATACAATCCCAACTGCAACTTTCAGTCTTTTGTTGCCCATCACAACTCTTTTGTAACGTACTGAAGGCATCAAATTCAGAATTAGTGTATATTTACAAAAAAATAAATCTTTATTCTTGTATTCCTTCTTTGTGAGGCGCTTTGTTTCAAGTTTATTTAATTTATGTAGCACTTCATAAGCAAACAGCTTTTTGCACCAAAGGGGAGCCAGATAATTACATCTGATACACATATAATGCAGAGGGTATCTGCGATTTACATTTTACTTTATTTCAGAGTTAGAAGGTTTCAAATGATGTTCAGATTCTAAAGCCCTCTGACTTTTTCCTTGAACTAGGTTGAATTTAGTAAGACACTAATTACATTTGAAGTTGATACCCCTCATTAGTGTGACAGAAATATATTATACTTTAATTAAATTAGTGTCAAATTACTTCAGTGTTGCAGATTAATTTCACAAATTTTTAATACTGGGACACCTTTGCTTAGCACCAGTGAGCGAAGCTGCTAATGTTTTTTTCAAACAAAATATTCCACTGCTCTTGTGAACTCTATTATAAATCCTCTCATTTCGCCCCTGGGGCCCCTGTTATGATTTAAAGCTGCTTTTTTTATTTTTCTACCCCAAATGTCATTAAAAAGGGCGGTTGTTGGAGCATCTACAAGGATGATACAAGCTGGCCTGGCAGGGATTTTAAAAGGCCCCACTCTCCATCCTCCCATTCTGTCTCTATCTTTGTCTCTCTTTCACCCTCGGGGATTTAGTTCATCCAAACCAGCGCTGGCACTGGATCCAGAACACAGAAGACAGCTCACAGGGTTAATAGTTACTGATGCAGCAATAAGAAATAGTACGGATCTGCTCACGGCTTTGCAGCCACACTGTAAAATTATTTCAAGGCAGCATTAGATGTCTGGCTTTTAAAGCTAGAATCGGGTAAAGAAGGGGAGGAGAGGAGCTTGGAAAAGGATAAAGAAGAACAGCAGGGGGTAGAAGACGAAAGGGAAAATAAAAAAAAAGGAGAAGCATGAGTAAAATATAGTGGAACAGGTGGAAAAAGAAAGAAAAAAGCAAACAGGGTTGGTTTTCTGGAGCATGAAATGCAAAATAAATTCCTATGCACACAAACAGTAAAGAATTATTTTGAACAAAAAAAGAAGAGGTGTAGGAGCGTATCATTCCTGTGAGATCTCCTGGCCTTGGTACTCCTCTCCAGCCCCCTTCCTCACCCCAAACACACCCACTTTCTTCACAAATAAAGAACAAGAATTGCTCAGCGGCCTTATCAACTGGCACCAGCAGGGAATCTCCAAATGTACGAGCTTACGTCAAGCAAGCTTTTATTTATGTAACACCTTATATATCCAAGATATAAAACATTATGACTATAATTCAATGAAGACATGAGAAACAGATGTGGAGGAAGATAGATAAAGACTCTAGAGATTAACTGGAAGGATTTAAATTTAAACTATTTATGACTCAAGACAGAACTGTGTGCTTTCCTACAATGCTGAAAGCTGATTTATGTCATTATGTTAATAATAAGAATGTGTTCGAACAGATTGGATTGCCCTCAGGTTTGTCTGGCAGGGGTGAGAACCAGATACACTAAAGGCCCAGTATGCTTCAGACAAAGTGGTTGTTGGGTCATCCTTCCACATCTTTCCCACATCTATATGTCTAATTTTTGTAACTTTCTGAGTGCAGAGGGCAAGAAAAGAAAGGCAGTGTTTGTCACACAGCTACTTTCGGCACTTTTAACATGTAGAGCTAAATGCAACCCTATGAATGGTTTGGAGAAGAGACTGACCCAGCTGACATCCTGCAATGCTCTAATCTGACAAGACCAAAAGATGAAGCTGCTGTAAGCCTTGCAGTCCATCATGCATCACGTTATAACAAGGACAGCTGCTATCTCATTAAGCTGGAATTATGCTTCTCAAGGTTGTACGAAAGCGACTGTACAAGAATGCTGCTATATGTTCCTTTTATACTAACCGGGTATATAATATGTGTCCACCAGGAAAAAAGGACATATTGCCCAAACCACAATATAAAGAAAGCATAACCCCGGTGACAGTGCATCACTATGAAAGAATAAACATGAATTTACATTTACATTGATGAACATCAATGTAAATGGACAAAACAGGCTGGGCAGTCTTGATGAATTTAGTTTTATACACTCTGCTTGAAGATCACTTTCTAAAATGCACACCCACACTCTGAAATGGGAAACAGATAAACAGGATGTTGGTGAATCAACCAATTAGCTTGCTTGATGTGCACGTCCGCACTTGGGAGGAATAGCCATATGCTTGCAGAGGAGTCAATGTGCACAACACCCTTATCTTGCAAAGGCGTTTCATATGTATAATTCCACATTTACTTGTGCATTAAAGAGGCCACTGACAAACAAGGCTAATGTTCATTTTAAATTATTTTAAAGCACAGCAGTAAGGTGTAAAATGTGAGCTGGACCCAATGCCCAAGATATCACTACCATGAGAACAGTGCTTACAGCTTTAGAGACCCGGTGATAGAATTACTAGAAAACATACTTATAATTGTCTGCATCTGGAGTAAACTGTGTAAAACCAAAGTATAGTGTACTTCGAAACAAAGTTCCAGTGCATCTTGACCATCCAATCAAGCTGCACTTGCACATAAAAAAACGTGTAACGTGTTATTGTTACTAGAAGTCTGTGTTAAAGATGGAAATAAGAGAGAATATTCTCAATATTCTGTATTCAGAGCACAAACACTATGTGCCTTTTAATTAAATGACAAGGGCGCAGTGTCAGACATTGGTTCACCCCCTACACACATCCCTGCAGGCATGTGGTCTGTAAATAAAAAGTTTTAGAGATCTATTTTGGAGTTGGATAATCAAATCCCTTTTGTTTATTCATTTTCCAAATATAATTCCCTTCTAAAAGAGGCGTATATCCATGAAATATGCATGATCCCTCCAAAAGTAGGAAGAGGCAGGGAAAGAAAACAAACACAAAGACATTGTGTGGTAGACAAACACAGGCAGTACACCCTTCAGATTTTGTCGGTAACCTTGGAAATGAAAAATGGAAAATGGCTGTTAATGAGGACAGTAAATGATTATCCTATTTTCCCAGACATCTCCCATTTTTTTGCCCTTTCTTAAACCACCAGCAAGTATTCTTTTGTATCCTTTTCATTATGTTCTCCTCAAGATGGTAATGTCCTCTTGATTTTTTCCTTCACATTACAGCCTCATAAATTATAGTTTCTATTGGAGGATTGGTCCATGAGCATTCCCCGTTGCTAGCGTAGGATAATGGGACTGGATGCTATTTGTGAACTCACCACAATACTGAGAGAAAAATTCAAATGTCAGAATCAACTGTATGAAGAAAGAGTACAATATAAAGAACCATCCTGTTTTGTTTGGTTGTTTACTTCTGCAGATCACTTTCAGTTTAATGTTGCAGTACTACCCTCTTCATCAGTTTTCATGAGCCATTCTCAAGCTGTTGCAGACAGCTTTCGACGCCAAATGAAACAGTGAGATGCTTCAATTTAGAGGGAGAATGGGAGTGCTAAAATGTTGACGTATTTTACTGTGGGGTAAAATAGACTCAACTTAATGATTTGAAATAAAGACTTGAAAAGAGTGTTTTTTTTTTTTATAGCACCAGTGTGTAGGAATTAGTGGCATCTAGCACATTAAGTGGTGGTTGCAGAAATTACAGTGGGTGGAAAATGGGTGAAAAAAAAACACATGTAGTGTTTGGTTTATGTGATCTGGGCTACTGTAGAAAAATGGCAGTTTAACATAATGGACACTGTGGAAGATAACATGCAGCATCTGTAAGATATAAAAGGCTCATTGTAAGATAACAAAAACACAATGATATAAATATAAATGAAATGAAAACATAGTTGTGCATATTTTATTATATTTCTGCCATATCCTGTAAATAGAGTCCCGTAAATCTGACAAACATCACATCAGCCAATCAGCTTACATTTAAATATCTTGTTGGAATAAGAGTAAACATCATTCAATTACTATAACACTCTCCTGACGGCCCTCCCAGCCTACAAACCTTTCAAAACCCTTTCAGAGGATCCACAATGTGGCAGCACACCTGGTTTTCAATCAACCCAAAAGGTCACATGTTGTGCTGCTCATTGAGCTCCACTGACTACCTGTGGCAGCCTGTATTAAATTCAAATCACTAATGCTGAAGTGAAATACTACTGAAGACCCAGCTCTTCAGAGAGTGCCTCCTTTTCTAGCACTACCAACAACTGTACATGCTAAATTTATCCCCCATTAGCACTGTCACAATATTTATTGCTGCACTAACGTGTCCTTGTCACATTGTACCTTGATTGTTTCCCATTTTTTGTAAGTTGCTTTGGATAAAAGCTAAATGACTAAATGTGACATCAACTAAGGCCCTATAAAGACTGTTGTATATTAGAAGGAGTTGAATGTGTGTGTGAAATGAAAAGAGTAATTGAAATATTTATTTTTAATTTAAGATAATTTAAGAAAGTCTTCAGAGCTCATGGAGTCATTTGATCATGTCCAAAGGCAAAACGATAATACCCATTTCCACACAAAAAAAGCTTTGCCATCACAGAGGTATGAGGTGAGATGAAGTGCACAAATAGAGATTATGTTGCACACATTCTCTCCTTTGAAGATGTTTAGGATGTCGCATGTAGAAGTGACAGAAGCAGTGGCACGAAGAGCGCGAAAAAGTGCTTGAGAGAGAGATTCTTCCCATAGTGCTAACTTTCTCAGCTCCATACCTCCGTCAAGTGCTTCTCAATTCTGTTTCTGGAAACTTGTCAGATGCAGCTCCTCCAATTTCAACATCAGAAAGATGAGGATAAAGGGGGATTCAAACACTGCTCAACAATCTGAATCGTTTTATTTAAAGCATTCGACGCCTAAACAGTACCCACACATTCAAACTCTTTCTGCAGAAATAGCAGCCTAGTTTTCATTAAAATATAAGCTCCAGGGGCAGAATGGATTTTGTGAACACAACATCCATCCGATTGTTAAAAGTGAACGAAGAGTGATGTGTTTCTGACAGTCGGGTGTTAACTGTGTCACATCAGTCTTCACTGGACAGTGAAGATTCAACCTATGTCATTCTGTGATAGAATAAAATGGTAGAACGGAGTGTGTGTGTGTGTGTGTGTGTGTGTGTGTGTGTGTGTGAGTGTGTGTGTGTCTCTCAGGCAGACAGACAGGACTGAGAAGGAGATAATTACCATCTATAGATTCCCTTCAGACTCCTCAGAGACAGACAGAGACTAAAAGAAAGAGACGGGAATAAATTGAAATAGATAAAAGAATTAAAAATGAGGGAAGTGAAGAAGAATAACTGAGAGGGGCAGGCAGAGAAACATCAGTGCTAAGTGTCGAGATGGTAAGTTTCATTACCCATTATTAAAAGAGCCACATATTATCCAGGTCAGGGCAGCAGATAGCCTTACACAGCCAGGCTGAGAGTCCTTTGGGCCCTTTTAAATTTAAATGGGGTACTTGCAGGTGGCAGGAGATGAAGAGAAAGAGGTGATGAAGGTGAGGGCATATGAGACTCATGACTAATGTCAGGAAACAAGGGAGATGACTGATGGCTGAGGTCAACAGAGAGAGGACGATTGACAGCTGCTAATGCCTGTTTGTGCAATGGTGTGCCCTGTATAGGCCCCTCTCAGGTCTGCACTAATGGTATACACTATAATACCTCTGTGATGTAAGCTCTTCTTTCCTCTTTCTCTTCATCCTGAAGAGAAAGAGCCTCTGTCACCTCTCTTCTTCCTGCCAAGTCGGTTACATCATAGACTACAAAGTCAATACTTGCTGTGCTATGGTCCCGAACGTGCCAAACTGGCACTTACTCCTCAGGCGTCCTTGTGAATGCATGCCTTCATGGATGATTATGATGGTAGGCTGGGCTAAATGTGTGAGCCTTGCCGCTGAAGCAGCCCTGGATATCTTGGAAGAGCACCGTATAGAGGTCGGGGGGCATAATACAGGGCATAAGTCCTCTAACTTGGCTCCCTCTGTTACTGACTCCCCTCTTGATCAAATCAAAACAAATTGTATTTGTATAGCCCAAAGTCACAAAGTACATTTACATTACATTCACATTACAATCTGTACAGAGAGTGACACCCTCTGTCCTTAGACCCTCAGTTCGAGTGAGGAAAAACTTTCCGACAAAAAACTTTTAACAGGGAAAAAAGGTGGAAGAAACCTCAGGAAGAGCCACAGAGGAGGGATCCCTCTCCCAGAATGGACAGACGTGCAATAGATGTCACGTGTACAGAAGAAATCAACACAAACATATTGTACAATTACAATGAATGATAAAATGACAATGAATTACAATGAATGATAAAACGATTACAGTAGCAGTAGAACCTGTTGTAGAGATAGAGAGACACAGATGCACAGCAGCAGCAAATCATAAACTAACTATAAACTGTAATGGAGATATGATAACAATAATGACAGTAGTAATATGTGTAGTGAATGTCATGCAGGACCACAGCAGCAGCCACGAACCCTGAGAACCTGCTGGACGAGAGAGAGCACAGAAACTCCGGGGAAGAAGTTTAGTTAGTAACATGCATTAACATGCATTAATGAGACATGTATGTTTACAGATGGTGGTGGTAATGGTAATGGAGGGAGAGAGAGAGAGAGAGAGAGAGAGAGAGAGAGAGAGAGAGAGAGAGAGAGAGAAAGAGAGAGAGCTTCCCAATCGAAGACTTGCCTGATGGTGAGAAGGAGGCTCTGCCAGCACGAATGAATCCCACTCCTCCCCTGCCTGCCAGCCACCTGCCTACCAGCGGGGCTCTGTCCCAGGTCTTCCCAATCATCATTAAGAAAGAGGCCACTCACAACAACGTGCCCATACCAGCAGAGCCACCTGCGCCTGCCCCCAGCGAAATGTTAGGAGACATCTGCAGGAGACCAGGCGTCCTCCAGTGTGGCCACATTTTCCCTCAGTTTGGCCCTTTCTCTAAACCGTCGTCTTAACCAGGAAACTGAAAGAACCTATGTCGTATAGGCGTTGCCCTCTAAGGTGGATTTGAGTGGTTTCATCCCTTTCACAATCAGCAACCTTTGATTACAAGCAAAGAATGTCTTCCACCAGCAGTGTCCAGTGTGCCAGGCAGGCAACATTATAGATTTCAACCTACTCATCCGTTGTCAGTTGTGCTTGGGAATATGCTGCCTCTTTATACAGTGGACAATGTGCCCATGCTGAAACCAGCAAGGGGCAAGAATCAGACATCTCCGTCCCCTCCATCAATGGTTCTCTATGAGGGTTGCATTGTTCCCCTGTTCCCAGTGGACAAACAGAAGTCTGATAGCAAACCTTTGGGTATGCGCCCAGGGCACATGTGCTTGCCACAGCCCAGGTGGCCAGACTTGACCCTATGTGGCCTTGTTTTCAAGCCATCAGGGCTTTCCAGTGAGCCTGGAAAACTAAAAGAGCCATGTTCACCTCCATTCCCATCATGACGATGGACAGAGTGTGGTTCTCCTCCTAATCCTCCAACCAATGCTGGCAGCACTTTCTGGGGCAAAAATCAACATGCTGGGACAAGTGACCCCAATCTCCACCAGGGACCTGCCAGCCACTGGGCACAGTGTGCCTTCCAGGCTTCAGTGGCAAGAAACAACATTGCCCTGCTGGCATATTTGTTGACAGAACTAGCCACTGAAACCGGATGCCCTGTCCCCTGAACATGCAGAGGAAATCTCTATTGGCATCAAATGACAGAATATAGATAAACATGGATTTTCATTTGTTATAGGCTTGATGGATTTTCCTTGGCAGGAAATTTCAGATATCACTTCACAAAGAAATCCAGCACAGGAACACTGAGGTAGACAAACCAATGTGTTACACAAAGAAAACGTGTGCTCCAGAGTAAAGTCAGGCACAGTCTTCAGTCAGTAAGCATGTGAAAGGAAACAATGGATGATAAAAAACAAATTATCCCCATAGCATAAAGTTTGGCGGTGGTGTAGATCTGTCAGAGTAGTCAGTGCATCACAAAAGTGAGGTATAACACTTTGTGCACACACCAACAACAATTTTTTTGTAAGCTTCCAAGATAAAACAATGTACCCTGTGACTGTCCTGCAATTTATAGTTAAAATCATTGCAGACTCTTAGTTTTCTTCAATATCTGAGCTATTTCAATGTGGCAGCTGAGAAATAACAAAAAAACAAACAGAAAAACCGGAAAAAAAACCTTTCTGATTGTGGGCAAAAACTGTTTTGTACATCAGAGAGCAAATTATTGATTTGGTTTTCATGGTTTTTGTGATTGACTCATTCAAGTTCTCAGAGCCCAACTTCTACTTCACTACATAGAGAAATAGTAGTTACACACTTTTTTTACTTACTAGTTTGCAAGTTATGATTTAATAATTTAGTTTTTTTAAGCATTTTGTGACAGTGCCAAGTGTGAGCTCTGCGTAATTTATCATATCAGCATTTATCATTATTTTCAGAGATTTATAGTCATAATAATCTAATGATATCATGTAAAAGTATAAAAGTCTCTGGAAACATATTTCTGATCATACATACTTTAACTTAATACTTTCAGTCTCGGAATTTATAGTATTTGTGTAGTGTGGGATTAGTACCTTTACCAAGGATGTGAATGCTACCTCCACCACTGCCTAGAAGTGCTACGAACTCAGCATCAAATGGAGGAGAATTAGTGTAAACAAGTGTCCAGTTAAGACTGCAAACAAGACAAAGCTACATGATATTTTTCTCAGGAGCCAGTGCTCAAATACCAAGAACCACAGCTGGTGTTTTTTTCAGTCTCATAGATTTTTGTTTTATTTGTCACATTGTTTTCTCTTACAGTTCAAATGCATGAAAATGCAATGAAATCTTTGCTGCAACCCTCGATTTCAATCCTGGCTGTACTGGAGTGAGGTTTAAGGGACAAGGAAACAAAATTTTGGCTACATGTGTCTTGGCGCTCTGACAACACTGCTGCTGTCCAAGATTGTGGAGTCTGCAGCCATCTGCTCAGGCTGCAAAGTGACCTGAACCCAGTGGATATTGGATGGCAACCAATACAGCACACAGATACAACTGATGTGCTATTGGAGGCAGAAAAGAAAGACATCCTCAGTAAGAATTTTGCCAACATTCAATGTTTTTTTCAATGTTCGTGTCATAAAATAAACAGTCATTGCTTTTCCTAAACTTTGGTGTGTGGGAGTGGGAAAGCTTTTACTGCATGTTTTAGAGTTTCCATACATTTACAGAATAAAGATATGCTTAAAGAAAAAGTACACAAAGAAGTTTTGAGGGCAGTAAAACAAATGAGGCACAATGATATATTGGTCTAACTACAATGCTTCCACACCAACATACAGCAGAAATGGTGTTTCAGGGATAACTGCTAATTTTAAAAAATCTGAAAGATTTCCTTGAATAAAAAGAGAAGCTTAATAAATGTTTATTGCACCAGTTTAGCTGTGTTTATCTATGACCACAGAACCGTAATCACAGCATTGATTTATACCGCTGCTGGAGAGCAAAAAGAGGTAAATTACAAGATACTCTGTGGGCTCTCATTTATTTATACTAGTGAGTACCGACTCTTACAATCCCACAGATTTTCTTTCTTTTCCTTTTTCTTTTCTTTTCTTTTCTTTTCTTTTCTTGTGCTTCAGATGTATTAGGGCTGGGGTTTGCTCTCTGAGTGTTTATGCATAAAAGAACATTTTGTCTTGATATGGCCACAGGTTTTTTGTAATATAGTAACAGTTTGTAAGAGCCGGTGTTAATAATAACTGGTTTAACTAGTGATAATCCTGTTTGTAAGGCACATATGCCATGATGGGAATTACTGTTCCAGTCACTGACTGTTTATTCTTGTGACCTGAAGCATAGCTACTGTCACTGACAAGCTAAAGGTATTTACTCCAACTTACTACTGACATTTTCGCCATGCAATGGTTTTTCTGTTGAGATTGTGGTTTGTTTTTAATGGTGTGTTATACTGTTGAGGGGGCAGACTGCAGTGAGGAATTTTTTCTGCAGAGAAGGTGATTGGCTGCAATCTGCCATTGCTCCAGGAGAGTGCTGTGAAAGACTGTGGCTGATCCCTCCCACCCCGGACACAAACTCTTTGGGTCACTCCCCTCTGGCAGGAGGCTGCGGTCCATCAGGACCAAAACCTCACACCACAAAAACAGTTTTTACCATCTGTCAATGGCTTCATCAACATCCCCATCTGTGTCACATACAGCTATTCTCTTATAAGTACAGGTTGAAATAATTCAAAATTTGAGTGCAGTGCTCGGTGGTAGTTTCATTTAACCGCTGCACGCCACGAACGGTAACACATAGTTTGGTGCCACCACTCTCCTCATAGGAACACAATAGCACAGCCAGTGTAGAGTGTTTTTTACTGCTGATGATGTGTGGGGGGCTTTTTTAGTTTTGTTACTGCGTATGTCAGTGGTTATTGCTCATAGCGCCTAGTTTGCCCTATCTCTTTACTTTTTCTTTGCCCATACATATTATGTTAGGTTAGAAATGAAAACAATTTAGATTAGAAAACAAAAAATGCTCTAATGACAAAGAAGATCTGTGTGTGTGTGTGTGTGTGTGTGTGTGTGTGTGTGTGTGTGTAGACGATTTGCGCACAGCAGCAGAGAACAAACAGCAGTGGGAATTTAACTCCCAGAAAAGCTGTCGTAATCACTCAGCACTAATAACCAGGAAATTAAACTGGACACCACATTAACCCTGCGCTGCACTGGAACGCTCAGTTGCTCTCTGTCAAATTACCACATTAGTCCTAATGGTCATGGAGTGTTATGCTCGGACTCGACCCTCAAACTGTCCAACTACAGGAGGAAGAACACATCAGCTCATCAATAAATGGCTGTCCTTGTAAAACATACCTGTTGCAGAGTTTGAAAGGTTTTAGGTACCTTCATCTACTGAAAAGTTTCTTGCAGAGACCTAGATGAGAAGACAGAAACTGCTCTTACAAGATTACATAAATGGCTACTTTCCCCTGCTTCCAGACTTTGTGCTAAGTTTATTTGAGTTCAGATGCAGGGAAAAACAGCCAGCCTGGTTCTGTCCAAAGGTAACAAAGTCTGACTATCAGGACCTCTGAAATTCACAAATTAACACATATTTTTTTCTTTCATCTTTACTAGACTGAATTGTAAAAATAACTATTCATTGTTAAAGGAGTTCATCCAAGACCCTCGGACCCTCCATGTAAAAAAATGACGGATATGACTAATAATGATAATATGATCAAACTATGGTGGGACTCATCATGAAAATCACTATAGGGGAAATAGGGGAAAGGACTGCCAACATGAGACTATCCAGCAAGTATTATTAGCTTTTTTGGACAGATTGTGCCATCTTAATTCCTCATGACATTGTAAGAATGTCAACAGGGATTAAAATTGAAGACAACAGCAAGAAAGGCAGAAGTGGGCATTTTGTACACAGTGATTGTTTGCCAGCAGGCTGCTGCCCAGACTGTAGACAAACATGGAAGTCGATGCCACCACTCATATAGGTTTACTGCTTAGATTCACCTCAAAGAGTTACAGTGTGAATGGTATCTGGGGCTGACCTGTGTCAATACTAACCTGACTGCACCAGATATTTTGTTACAGTTTGTTTAAAAAAATATAGGCCAGGTGATTGGATGAAGTATCATCGTCTATCGTGGACAAACTTCAACTAATTAGATCAATTAAATTAATTAATCTAACTGAAGCCAATGAAAAGAAGAGCGAAAACATCTTTTCCCTTCATTCTTTGCTCTTCATAAGATAAAGAAAAACTCTTCAGTTCTGATTGATTTGATTTTGATGTTAACTGCAAAATTGGTTTATTTATTGTTTTGACCCCAACCAAGTACTTTTTGTTTCCTAAAAAATAATATTCTAGGTCAGAAAATACTCATATGGGGTGTTTTTGAAACAGTCGCAAATCAACTTTTGTGACCCTGGTCCAGTATCTGTCCCAGATGTAATCCTAACAGATCCTTGACAGAATGTCTTCTGCACACATTTAGCAAGAACTGCAGCTTTTGTTGGGAACCAGTGGAAGAAACAACCTCCAACAAAGTCTCCCCAAGGTGTTTTATACCCTCCTTTACCTTCCTTTCTCTCGAGTGATGAAATGCAATATTTGGCTTTTATAAATGACTGACTGAGCTTCTTATTGTAACTGACTTTCACAGTTTTCTCACTAAACCTCCAGAAACGTAATCTAATTTTCCATTTTGCAGACATAGCAGGACTGTACACAGCCAGGCTTCCTTTGTTTTTTTTATTTATCCAGGAGCTCCACTGAACATAAAAAAGCATGAGCCTGTCAGAAGTGTCTTCTGTTGTGTATTTTTGGTCCAAAGTGGTATAACGTAGGACATTTATTCTTCAGCCAGACAACAGAGGAACATTGCTTTGATTTGGCAGCTGAAAAGTAAAAAGAGAATATGAATCCTTGCCATTCATGTCACTGCTACCTTTTTGTTGTGGAGCAACCTAGTTAGTTTTGGCCATTGGTCTTTCGTCCTGGGGATGCAGTAGTTCTGCTATGGCCAAATTCATTTGGATGAGTTCCAATGAAAACTTTTCACAGAGAGGTCTGACACTGTTCCTGGGTTTTACTTCTGTAATTTCCAGTGTCAGTAGCACTATAACTAAATTCCCATTCACCTCCATTGTCTTGAGGTGTACTTACAAATCTCTGATTCTCATCAAAATCCTAAATACACAAGGATACTTCATGCTGTCAGACATTCATATGGCTTCTCAAACCCACTATGCTGATGATACAGAGGTACTCCTTTCATTTCCTCTATCTGACACTCATTACCAGTTGCCTGGCAGATATCTCTATTTCAAGTCACCACCAAAAGCTCAACCTGGACAAAGCTCAATTTGGAGGATTTCGCCCTTCCTCATTAGGGAGAGGGCCCAGGTGCTCATCCAGGCACTCATCATCTCCCAGCTGGACAACTCTAGTCCCCCTTGATCCTAGTCAACCTAGTCCAGAATGCTGGACTACAAAAGCCAAGTTTCCAGCCTTCCCAAGCTTGGATTTAATTCAAGACTCTGGTGTTAGACTACAGGGCAATAACGGGAACTTCTTCCTGTCTCCAAGCCATAGTCAACCCTACATTCCTACATCTGAATTATTGTTGCCATGCCCTGTATTGTCATGTAAATAAATCCAAAAAGATCTACATGGCTATAATATGAATTGAAGCAATTAAGGGAATCTTATTCTGTAATTTGGGTGTACCAGGTCTGCACAGTTATTGCACAAAATATCTGTACCTAGATGTCAGTCAGGTTTCGACGATTACGGCACTTCATGATTCAATTTAGGATGAGCTTTGTTGGACAAACAAAACTGGGGTTTGACTTCCACCTCTTGAGGTTTGACTGGCACTCTATTAATTATATCATCTCCTTGCATCCTCTTTTTCTGCAGTGGTTCAGTGGTACCTGACTAGAGAATTAGTGCCACCACCTGTTTACCTCAATCCTCAAATATTTGCATAAGACTAGGGGATAGAAAGACACGTTCACTCTCATTTTCTCCTGCCAATGTTCTGAAAATTCAGTTAGAATCATTTGGATAGAAATCTGGCTTTCATCTTGTTTTATTATTTGTTTGTGCACCAGCTAGATTTGATGCTTCAGCTTGAACTTTATTTCTGTTTTTCGATTCCAATTTCTTGCATATTTACCCTCAAGCTTACAGAAAGTTTGAAATTAAAAAGTGAGATATTCATTATCACCCAAAATGATATTTTCTATATCCTACAGAAATGTCAGAGGAGCAAAATAAAAGCAAAGAGTGACATTGAGAAGTCACTGACTTGAGCAGCCCCCAGCTTACTGACAATCAACAACCCTGAGCCATTATTCCTTCTCTTCTGCATAAATGTCAGCCAGCCAAAATGAGATTTCCTCAGACTGGATAATGAACCCCTGTTCAACCTTCTTGTTTATCTTAATATCAACAAGACAAAGAAAGAGCAGAGAATGATGGAAAAGAGCAGAGGTTTAAAGCTCCAATAAAATGATTCCCACCAACTTTGCTGTAACTTCAGAATGACTTTTGAGTGACTTTCACAGTCTGTTCAGTCAAAGTTTAGAATTCAGAACTGATGTTTTATAGCTGATCATTACTCTAACAGACATGTTAGCTGCAGGATAAAACTCTGACTTCTTAAAACAGAGATTAACCAAGTCAGATTATTGATTTTGTGGTTCTCTGAATAACAAAAAGATGTTAAAACCCTTTGCCAAGAACATTTTGACTAAATTCTGTTGTAATAGTAGCAGCTGAAGTGATTTTCACATCTTACATCACGTTCCCACTGCTCCCATTACGCCTATAGCCGGAAAGTTTTCACTTGACAAATATGGTATTTTCCCTATGATATTTGGGTATGATATTTCCTGTCATAATTTCTATCAAAATGATGTCAGGAATTATGTGGACACTTGGACATTACATGCGCATGTGATTATTGAACATGCTATTCTTCAGACATGGCATTTATATCTTAATAACAAAATTTACTCACACTGTTTGCTTGCTTTCCAACAAATTTTGGAACCTGGCTGCAAGGATTTGTATCCATTCAGCCATAAGAGCATCAGTGGTGTCCAACACTGTTGTTTAGTGAAAAGGTCTAACTTGCATTCAGTGTTCTAGTTCATCGCAGGTCAAGATTCTCTGTAGGTTTAAGTTCCTTCCCACAAAACTTTGTAAACCATTTCTTTATGAAGCTGGCATGGTGTAAGTAAATTCCAATCAGATCTGAATGATTCAAATCTAAATCATTTAAATTTCAGTTTTAATGTTGGAAAACTGAGGACATGCCACTCACTAATTTCCTCTACTGTGACGCTTCCTAAATCACCTTGATTTTTTTTAACAGCCTCTTTGCACACTGAGCCTGCAACAGGAGTTATAAAGTGAAGAGCTGCTCGATCAACTTAAATCCCCACCACATTCAGAGGTTGCAGGGTTCATCCATAATTCATGCCAGAAGACGCTGAACAGATTGAATTGTCACAACTCAGGCTGGTACAGAAGGAGGAGAGAAGAATGAGCTGTTCTTTCTCTCTCTCTCTGAGTGTCCAGAACAGGAATATACTGTGCAGAGAAACGAGGGGAAAAGATTCTAGTACTTGTTTGGATCATGTTTGCACAACAGGGAGATGGGAAGGAACGCCTCAAGTGTCTGTCAGCAAATATTCAGCCCACATAAGCTTGCAGGGCAGTTTCATTAGTGCTGTTATGTTGCTGGCCCTGACCCATAATCTCCCTGTGGAATAGGGATGAATATAAAGAGAATCAGCTACATGCGTTTTAACAGTATCACTTTTTGTTAACGTGTTTATTAGATATAAGAATGAATGTTTACTTGCCTGTTAATAATTCTAACCATGTCTCTTGTGAATTGCAGTCTGTTAACACAAGACTAATTCACAATAGTGTATACCAAAGTAATACATTTCCTTGCAACATTTCCTTTGCATTTCCTAATTCAAGAAGTGATGTATGTTTAAAATATGGTTGAGTGAACAAAGTTGACATAGACCTAACTAAGAAATGTGCATAAGTTGCATAAACATGAACACAAAATCCTTCATGTTCATGCTGAAGTTTGCAGATATATTCAGTGTGAATGATATATTGAGTGTGAATGTACCTAAAATTGCAAAAGCACTTTGGTTAAAGTAAACATATCCTTGTCTCGCCATATTTCCCTAACCCAGAGGTTCTCAAACTGTGGGGCGGGGCCCCCTGGTGGGGCATAGAGCTACTACAGGCGGGGCACGAAAGACCAAGGGAAAAGTATGGAGTGATACCATTGATAGTATGTCACCCACAGGTTTCTGAAGAGCCGTTTTGAAGCCTGTCAACAGCTCTGGCCGTTGCCATGTTGGTAGTTCTGCCTCTTTTGCCTCCCGGCTAAAAATGTAGCAAAGGCATGGATCATCTGTGGACCTGAACCTACCTGTCAATCAAATTAGCCACACTGTTACGTATGTTAGTTATATAAACTAGAAATTTCACCCTCAGTACAGTTGAAATGAACAATGAAATTCGCTATGGAGACCAAAACCATTTTTCGTGCCAGGCTGTAAATATGTTTATTTCTGCTGTGAAGTTGGACATTTTAACACGGGGACTTATGGACTTGTTCTGTAGCCAGCCTCAAGTGGCCATTTGAGGAACTGCAGTTTTTAGCACTTCAACATGGGCTTTACTTCACAGCCACAGAGGTTGCTGCTCGAGTGATACTAACTTGAATTTATTTTTAATGCTATCCTACTGACCTTTAGTTCATAAAATTTTAACCTGGATCATTTTTTATTCATATCATTGTTAATGATTGATAAAAATGATGTGGTGTGGGAGGTGTAAACTTTTATAAGCATCTGAAGTGGGGCATGCCAAAAAAAGTTCAAGAACCACTGCCCTAACCTTAACCTTGTGTACATAATTTTAGACATTAACCATCAAGACAAAAGGTATTATATGACCATGTAATCAGGGAAATGGGCTGTTGTGAAGAATCTACACACCTCAAAGATGCTAATAAAAAGTCTATTCACAGTTTCAGTTTTTTGTGTACATGTAAATATACTGATAGTTGCTACTATTTATTGCCTGTGTTTATGTCTGCTTGTCCAGAAACATGTTAGTTGATGTTAAAGGTCAAGCTGAATAAAATGAAAATGTATTCAGTGTTTCAAGTGCTTTAGGACAAATATCTAATGACAGCAAGGTCAGAGGTCGAGTCCATTCAAAGTTTAGTCACATAAAATTTAAAGGGCACCTTTGGTTTTTTTTTGCCTCTTTTCACTCAGAACATGCTGATAGAGTTTTGATTGTAAATCCCCTTGAGGCAAATTTCTGATATTTGGCTGTATAAATAAAATTGACTTGAAGAATATGTTTTAGTGACATGAAAATGACCCAATAACTCTGTAGCACTTCTGTCATGGAGAGGCATTATCAAGGTGCAGAGCAAATAATTTGAATCACTGATATGGCCCATTGCTGCCATCACCTAACATTATCAATTTGCATATGTGTATGCACCATCTGTCTGCAGAGTTGCCCTTTCCAAATGCCACGAAAGGTCAGAAAGCAATGAGTCAAAGTGCTGCCGTGCTTGGCGGGAGTGCCTGATTCTGCACTTTTTTTTTATGCATCATTGGTGCGTTCAGCAGAAAACAGTAAACATAACACAGAAATTGATTTGGAATTAATCATTAGATCATTTGGTGTTTTCTTGTCATTGGTTTGATTTACGAGCCACAGGCCTGCATGGCTCCTGCACGCCGCAACATTTTAAGATACAAAACTTTGGACTATAAAGGAGTTGCCGGTGTTCAGGTAGGTTCCAGACATTTTCTTTTGTTTGTTTGATTTTGAAAAATATTTGAATCAATACAGGGGCAGTGTTTTTTCTGTGAGTGATGAAGCTGCTGGTCAGGACATCATCACTTACTGTTGGAGCACTACAACTCAAACTGAAGGCCTGGCTGCTGGAAAACTTATTGGAACATTTTGATGCTGAAGTTGATATTACCTGTGAATTGTATCAGATTTGAGTTTGGGTGTATTCCTCACAACTGCAGCATACATCATAACTGTCCATATAATCTGTAAGTGGCAGAAAGAACCTTTACTTTCCTAATCACTCACTCTAGTCACCTCAAGATCTCAGGATTTGGTGAAAACTTGCAGCCCTAATGTAAGAAACGCCTGGAAAGTCTCATTAATAGTGTTGTCATGGTGATCGACAGAGTTCTTTTATATCTTTTGTGTAAAGAAAGAGCTGTCCTTAATGTTGCATACAGATGAAATTCAGCTTCTGTCTCCTGCTTCTACCAGCAAAGACAAATGAGCATAAAGTCATTGTCAAATAAAGATGTTCTCAAAATGGCAGAAAATGTAATACTGATGCAACATTAAAGTTTTTTACTTCTGAATAATTTGTAGAAAACTCTCTGTGCTAGAAATTACACATAGTATTAATTTCTGATTGCTGCCACGATTTTGTTCAGTGGCTGTTTTTCTAGGCGTAGGTCGGGTGGTGGTTAGTGATACCAGAGATCAGGGTTTGCATGCAGAGTGTGGTTATATTTAGGCAACAAAAGCACTTTGAGGAAGGTGAGATTAGTTAAATATAGAAAAGTCTGTTTGCAGATGTTGGGGAATACTACTACATGTGTAGAAAAATGTATAAAGCATTTGGGCTGCATTAAATCTGATGAATTGTACCGTGGCAGTAACCTTTATGAAATGTACTCCAACACAATAAATCAAGTCCCAATCTCTCTTCTTGCAACAGATGATAAATATATTATGTATGCATGTAATGCATGCATAGGCCTTATCAAAGCAGAAGAAATGGGACAAAACTTGATTTTGATTTGTCAATATGACATTAGGGGTAATGACACTGATCCTAGACCATCATTTAAATCCAAATTTTGCCTCATAGTTACCACTGGGGAGACTGAACAATCTGGAAAAGGGAAGAGCTGATCTTTTATGCTGCAGCATTTCAGGCAGGTGAGAGGGAAAAACAAGACAGACAGCAACACAAGGGAAAACCAGTGGGAAGGGAGGAGGCAAACAGCCTTCACACGACACATGTTTATTCTAATGTGTTCTTATTAATTATACCGCAGGGGAGAACATGGTAAAATTAACACTGTTTACATTTTGAGCAATCATGGCCAGACAAATGATCATTTTGATGTAATTAATTAATACTTTGTGCTTTAGTTTGACCCGGCGCCAGTATAATCCTGAAGGTCAAATCAGAAATTAGTATTTGGGGGCTTATTTTTCAAAATAATAGTTATGCTCACATAAAAAAGAAAAAGAAAACACTTTCTGCCCCTCCACATTTTTTTTTACATTAGTCCACTTATACAGCATCACTGTATAATACATAACCATTGTGTTTTTTTTTTGTTTTTTTGTTTTTTTACAAATGCAGAGTTTTCAGTTTCTCTGAATTAATTTTGACAGCTTTATCTCTGCTCTCACTGTCTGCTTGGAGTAGATTTATACTTTACTGTTTCTCCATCTCCTTCAGAGCAGATCTGTCTTCATCATGGGTTGAATATCTGAGGTAATGGATTAGACCTGGAGAGCCAAAGTTGGTTTCTTTATGTAATGTTGGCAGTTTTCTCTCCACTTTTCATCCATCTGGTGATATTTCATATTTGCATTGAGCTGGGGCACAGAGGTTACTGCAAGGTTTGCACTGGGTTATTGTTATCACCGCCTCTATATGCAGCAGCACTATATATACATTACATGCGTGTGTACCGTGTGTACAGATATGTGAGTAAGGGCATATTTCTTATTATTTCTTACATTCTTTGGCAAAGCCTCAACCTATTCTCTCTTTTCTGTTCATGATAGATATGATGTTTTCAATCACAGTCACTATCCATTTTTCTCCAACGTAATTATGAATTAACATTTAATTAATACATGATCTATCAAATGTTAAATAATCACAAAGTCGTTATGAGATCATCAATGATAGTTAACGATAGAAAACGGTGATACATCCTGCATGATGTAGCAATAAATAATAAAGAGGAAAGAAAAGTATTCAAAACAAACGTGTGTGAGGAAAAGCATTTGTTATCTACCAGCATTGTAAATAAAGATTGTAACATGAGCTCTGAAGTGACATAAATGTGAGAGCATTGTGCTACACTGTAAAAAAAAAGTGGATAATGAGTATACTTAGAGATATGGCAACCAACCAGCCAGGCCTTTTTGTGTTTACTCAACTTTCCGTCAGCTAATTCTTTATGATCACTTTTTTGTTCCAGTGACTTTAAGAAATGAAGTTGAGCCAACAACTGACTTATTTTCCATTTATATTAATTAAGCAGTTAAATGTTTTATTACCCAATGCACCTTCCTTCCACCATCACTACAGCTTAATGCTAACAGCTACAGCCAAGCATGGTCTCCCTCACTTTTACTGAACTTCATTTGTCGCCACAGCTGAAATGTTTTATATACTTATAGTCCTAACAATGTTTTACAGTGTTGGAAAAATGTTTGTTGTTTTAACAATTATTTACTTTTTAAAAAGCTTCAAGACCAAATCCTGTTGAATCATTTGTCAATAATGTAAAAGTTTATGTGTCTGTGGTAATGTTTTCATGTTTGTTTAATGACGAAAACAACCCCACCAAGACTGAACATCATCTGTCAAATCCAGCAGACCTGTGCTCAGAGGTAAAGCAGATTCATATTGTGTCGCAGTCTTTTTTATGAAGGCCATGTCATGCTGTTGAGACAGCTTATCAGACCCCCCTCCCTGAAATAGTTTCCACACAGAGCGGACCTGTTTGTCCTTTCACGTTCCACAAAGTGTCAGAAAATGAGACAGTGGTGGAAATTTTCCATTCCCCTCTGTGACAGGCAGGATAATTGGCTTTCAGTCACATTCACTCTGTGGGGGGAAGCAGGTGCTTTTTAGGGTCGTGGCTTTCATACAGTGCTGTGTCACATCAGCTGAAGAGGATGCAAAGCTATGGGAGAAAAAAGTCACTGTGGAAGACAGACTAGATGAAGTTTAATATAATCACTTTTATTTTTTGAAATTATATAAATGAAATTAAACTAATATTTTTTGCAATTTCATGCACCAATTTCAAAGTTAAAGCTTTAAGCAAGCAACCTCAGGCAGGACGACTGGTTAACTCCCAGTTAAAATGTCTAAAGATGACTAAAGCAACATTACATATAAATTGGTATTTTTGTAAAAAACCAAAGACTATAAGTAAGAATGGACGTAGATATCAAACATAGTTTTCTGAAGTGTCATTGTCAATCTCATCTTGGCTAATCCAAAAATGGGCAATGACATGGAGCATGAGTGGAGCTGAGGACGGCTGAATGAAACAAACAAGCCACCTGTGATGGCACCCAGCTGTCAGTCAGAGCGGCCACACTCTTAATTCTGCACAACTTTAAGCCTTAATATGATTTGAATGGGTGAAATTCATATAGAAACTCGCCCTCAGTACAGTTGTCATGAACAAGGAAATTAGCAAGAGACCAAAACTGTTGACCAGGCTGTAAACATGTTTATTTCTGCTATAAATTTGGACATTTTAATATGGTGGTTTATGGAGATTGACTTGCTCTGTAGCCAGCCTCAAGTGTTCGTTTGAGGAACTGCAGTTATTGGCACTTCTGCATTGTACACAGCCACACAGTACGCTGCTTGGTATAAACCCTAATGTAGGCTGTGAGCATTCAACAGGCAGAGAACTGAGTCCAATTTTTACCTTCCAAAAGAGCTAAAACATTCTTTGTCTTGAACGTTAGTTTACATTTTACTCTGTGTCTTAGCATTTTATCAGCTGCACTACAATATGAATGGATTTGGTTGACAAAACTGTGCATGACGTGAAAAAAGATACCCATTTTTATCTCCACTCAAGGAGAGGCTATTCATTCACACCATAATCATTTCCTCTCTAAATAGATTCCCTGGGAACTTTCCTCGCCCAGAGCTTTATTTGCCTTTCTTGTCACCTCCTGTGTTTTTTTTTTTTCTCTTTTCTTTTTTTACGACTTTAATCATCTCTGTGATTGATGGCGCTAAAACACACTTTTACTAAATGTTAATCTCATAATCATTTCATCTGACAACACACAAGCTCGGATTGCTTTTAGCGAGCTGTGATTTATTCATGGCTGAAGTAATATTGCTCTTCAGTGTGGCCCATTTCCTTGAGTCTCATGGGATGTCATATAACGCTCAACTTGTCACACCAGCGCTGAGAGACACAGAGAGAGAAAGCGAGAGAGAGAGGTGCATGGACAACTTTGAATACACTGAGAGACCACTTTACATATTATTACCTCTTAAAGGCATTTCCCTGATGATATAAACTTCCAAATTGCGAAGTGAAAAACCTGTTAATGTTTCGGCGCTCTATCATCTGCCACTTTAAAAGTCAATCAGTCAGCACACAATCAGTATTCTCCTCCACTCATGAGCCATACATGGGTGAAAAGAGACACCAGGCTACTACGCTTCCACAGTCTCCTGTCAAAGATATCCATTAAAGAGTCTTTATTGGGCCTAGGTCCATTACCAACATAAAAGGTAATCCAATTGTCTTTGCTCCTTTAATATTTTTCGGTTATAGCATCTTCTCTCTCCATTTTTTCCTCTATTCTGCTTTATACCCTCGTCTCTCAACTATTAGTCGAGCACGATCAGGCAGAGAGTTTGCACATGAGAGCAAATACCACATTAGACAAATGACAACAAACAAAGAGCGTCATTAGTAAACCCACATAATACAGACGCCTTCACATTTGAGTGGGCTTTTAAAGCTCTCTCTCTCACACTCTGGATTTGCTGACTGGCTGCTTCCCCAAATTAACTTTCACGACTCATAATGTGGCCAGTCCAGTCTGCTGTAAAAGCCTCCAGTCTTCTGCTTCCAGGCTTTCCATGAGATGTTGGAATCTGGCTGCTACTGTAATTTGCTCCCACTCAGCCATAAGACCATTGAAGAGGTCCAACAGTGATGTTGAACCATAAAGCCTTGGTGCGCCGGTTCATCCCAAACATACTGGATGGGGTTAAGGTCAGGACTCAAGTGCAGGCCTTTCAAGTTCTTTCACAACAAACACAGAAAACCTTTCTTTACGTGCCTGAGGTAGCACACAGGGTTATAGTCATGTTGAAATGTGAAAGCACCTTCGCCAAACTGTTAGGCCCCAATACTGCTCAATAAATGTGGAACTTTTTGATCAATTTGATCTCATTCTGAAACTTTTGTAGAGACAAAGCTCTCTATCATCACCAGAACATTCATGACCCAATGTCCAGCATTATGTTTTAAGGTGTCCGATGGCAGAAAGTTCCTTAAGTACTCCACTTAAAGGTCCAGTGTGATTTAGAGGACTCTACTTACAGAAAACGACAGAAATATAATATAATATGCATAACTATGTTTTCATTAGTGTATAATCATCTGAAAATAAGAATTATCATGTTTTGTTACCGTAGAATGAGCTTTTTATATCTACAGTAGCTCAAAAAGGAAAAACTAAATACTGGCTCAATATAGGTAAGCCAATGAGGGTTACTCAACCAAACACAAAGCAGAAACCCAGTTGGTTGCAATCTGTATTCTCACCACTAGATGTCACTAACTCCAATACACTGGTCCTTTAAGTATAATTTTATGTATTTAAATACATTTCAGAGGGATATACTTGTATACATTTTATTCATTTACATACATTTGTTTGACTGTTACAGTTACCATATTTCACATGCAACACATATAAGTGTTATAAACAAAATACAAAAGTGGAGCACTTGGTAACTATAATCTAATTACACATTTTTCAAATGTAATCTGGGTTTATCATAGTTATTTATTTTCTTACTGGTTTTACCTCAATCCTGGCTTCTCTCCATTAGCTTCCTGGCCATTTTTGAACTGATTTTAAGATTTTGTGAATCACCTCTAAACCTCGTCTGGGTCTTGCTCCAGGGATGTTGACCGCTTATGAACCGGTTCAAAGCCTTAAATCTTCAGGTGAGCTGTTCTTCCGTCGCGGCTTAAATCCTGACTTTGTAGATAAGGCTCGCAGAATCAATGACTTCTTTTAAATCAGCTCATTTTTATAGACTTGCTTTGATGCGGTGTCATCATTTGATGTGTTTCTTTTGTTTATTCTTCTCTATTGTTTTCATGGCCTTTATTCTCTTATTTTTGAAAATGTACATACATTGTCATGTTTTTTTAATGTCTATTGCTTTCACTATCCTTGACTTTCATCATCATTGTCTTCCTGCTACCATGATTTCTTCTTGTTGTTTTTCATCTAAAGTTTGTCTTCCCTTTGTTTGGCCTCTGTGTCTAGCTCACGCTGTGTTGCTCTGAATTTTATGTTTTTACCTTTCCTGTCAAAATTCTGTTTTAAAGGTGCTATGCAAAAAAGTAATTAGTATGATTCTTATCACATATCACAATCCTGATTACATGTGATCTTTTACTAACGAAGTGAGTTAAGTATCATCACACTGTATAAAAATATAACGCTAGCAGGGGCCTATAAAAAATGTACTTTCGATACATCAGTACATTTTACTAATAATACTAATGTACTTTCACTTTGGTAAAGGATCTCTCTAACCACATGATTGCATACTACACTACCCACTGGATCCACACCACTTCAAAAATAATTCAAGTCTTTACACATAATATGAACTGCTATATATGTAGGATTCTTACAATTAGAGGGGTACTCAAACAATTTCACATAAAAGATGGATAAGCTCTTGTGACCTTAAGTTTCTGAAAATCACGATGATGATCATCAGTGGTTACTTTGTTATAGGCTGGAGACTTGAAAATCTTTTGAAATGCAACATGGTAATTGCAAGATCCAGTGTTTTTAAAGCCTCAAGCGGCCGCTTGAGGAAGGACTCAAGTCTTTACACATAATATGAACTGTTTTATTTGTAGGATTCTTACAATTAAAGGGGTGCTCAACCAATTTCACATGAAGATGGATAAGCTATTGTGACCGTAAGTTTATTAAAATCACGCTGGAGACCTGAACTTGACTTGACCTTTGAAATGCATCACGGTAAAAGCAGGATGTTTTCAAAGCCTGACCATCACTAGGGACTAAAGGTTTAGGACTTTTCAGCTTCTGCTGCTTTGATTTTCTCTTCCCTGGCCCCTAAACCTGACCTGCATGCAATACTAAATTGCTTGAATATCCCTTTACACATTTAGACAATACACGTATACAACATGCAGCATGTGAAGGAATTCTAGTGTCAGCTGTCCCGATTTATACTCATTTGTTAACCTTTGTCTCCCTCGTGTGGTTGAAAGTGGAATAACAACGAGGCGATGTCAACAGATCTGTGTTCATTCATGTCGACTGGTTTGGCAAGAGGAATACAAACACTGAAGTTGTTGAGTAGGAGTCTTTGAAGCGGGTAACTGTAACAAAAGACTATATATCTGGTCAAAACAGCCGACCACAGAGTGCAGTGTCATGCGAATTTCCAGTTCATCCACGTCTATTAAGATTTATTTAAAAGGTGATCAGGCTGACATAATCCACTGTGATTTATTCGTTGTTAAAAGCTGAAGCAGATCTTCTATTTAAAGCCTTCGACTGACGGCGACGCCACCTTTTTTTTTTTTTTTTAAACTCCTATTCATAGTACAAAACATGACACAGGAAGAAGCCGCTGCAAAGATTGACGCCTCCTCCCGGCCAATGGAACGGCGATGTTTACACGCTAGTGCCCGCCTCTAGGTCAAATTGACCAATCACAGCGAAGGAACGGGAACTTCCGCCAAAGAGACGGAGCATGTCCCATTGTACGAGGATTTTCTGAACGAGTGCCGCGACTGTTGAGCTTAAAGACGGAGGGGGGTTTCTTGCAAAGTTGTGTCATCTGTGGTAGCCGGTTTGTCGCACTTAGATAGGTCGGAACCGCACGGAATTGTCGCCATATGTGAGTCCCATCGAAACGCAGCGGTTTGTTTGTTACAGGAGGTGGAACAAACAAACAAACAAGCGGCGGACTCACCATAGGAATTTGTTGGTTAGCAACTGGAGCTAGCTCACGTTAGCAGCAGCAGCAGCAGCTGTTGTTTTGTTGTTGTTGTGAAGCAGATTTAGCAGCAGGGATGTGTCTCTAAGCAGAGGTTGGCGTGTTTTTGAGATAAGTCACCGGAGTCCAGGTGTAAACATCCAGGAGCTGTTAGCTCAGGCGGACTTAGCCGCTTAGCCGTAGCAGAGCTAACGCTAACGCTGCCGGATTCACAAAAGAGCAACGAGTGAGACTTTTTGTAGCTAAAACCTAACGCAGCCTGTTTTTTGTTTGTATTATTTCATCGCGTTAAAAGAAGCCTCTCACGGTCCACAATGAATGGGTTCAGCACAGAGGAGGACAGCCACGACGGACCGCCAGCTCCGCCGTTTTACGGACAGAGCTGCTGCCTGATCGAGGACGGGGAGCGCTGCGGCCGCTCGGCTGGAAACGCCTCCTTCAGCAAGAGGATCCAGAAGAGCATATCCCAGAAGAAACTCAAGCTGGACATCGACAAGAGTGTGAGTGAACTTTTTGTTTTATTTATTTATTTAATTTACGAGAACATGGTTTTGTTTTTTCATAGTTGAAAGCGACAACTTGAAGACTCGGAACAGCTGTTAGCGGCGGTTAAAACGCGGATAAACAAAAAAGGAGGAAACTCGTCCTCGTGTTTTCTGTTTTCACCCGGGTTTAAAACGTCGAGGTGAAGCCGTGTTAGCTGCCAGGACAGCCGGGGTCCAGCCTGCATCAGTGTGCGGCTTTCTCTCAGAGCAACACGCCTCCGCTGCTCTTCATAAAATGGCTGTTGCCAGGGAAGCGGAGCGTCAGTTTAAAGTGACTCACGCTGACGGCGGTTAAATGTCGGCGACACTCTGTGCACGTGAACTCCTCACGGTGTCTGTGTGTTTTTGTTTGTTTGTTTGTTAGTTTGACTTGTTTTTGTGTTTTCAAAATGCTGGACTTCCTCTGTCAGTGCCAGCAAATGTTTTTGTGTCTTGTGCCAGAATATAACGAGAGTCTGGACCCACAGGAGCCTCAAAGTCCTTTAAGTCCATGTGTGGCTGCTAGTCATCTGAGCCAAGTACAAGATATTAGTGCTGCAGATAAAATCAAATCAATATGTATTTGTATAGCCCAAAGTCACAAAGTGCATTTTCCTTGGAGGGCTTTACAATCTGTAAATTGTACTCTCGCAAAGCGAGGTCACTCTAAACTCTTCTCTGTGGTTGTCCCTAAAATTCGTCTGCCTTAGGAATGAGGTATAAAACCGTACCCGATGTATTCAAAGTAGGAAAAAGACAAAATAGATTTTGTGAGGCTTTGGTCTCACTGTGGTCTCACCTACCAACGCTACTAGAACAGCAACATCCCTTTCTACCTTTAAAAAAACTTGTAAAAACCTTTCTGTTTCGAGAATGCTTCCCTGCCTAACAAAACTAACAACTACTCTGTGCTCCTTTACACCTCTCTCAGCTTATGTCCTCCTCTGTAAGTCGCTTTGGATAAAAGCATCTGCTAAATGCAATGGAATGTAATCTGTACATGATGGAGTGACACCCTCTGTCCTTAGACCCTTGGTTCGAGTGAGGAAAAACTTGCCCACAAAAAACTTTTAACAGGGAAAAAATGTGGAAGAAACCTCAGGAAGAGCCACAGAGGAGGGATCCCTCTGCCAGGACGGACAGACGTGCAGTAGATGTCACGTGTACAGAACAAATCAACACAAACATATTGTACAATTACAATGACTGATAAAATGATTACAGTAGCAGTGGAACCTGTGGTAGAGATAGAGAGACACAGATGCACAGCAGCAGCAAATTATTAATTAACTGTAAACTGTAACGGAGATATGGTAACAATAATGACAGTAGTAATATGTGTAGTGGACGTCATGCAGGACCACAGCAGCAGCCACGATCCACGAGAACCTGCTGGACGAGGGAGGAAGAGCACAAATTGTCATGAATCATCACGTTGTTTCTTAGAGGTCAGAAAATGGACAAAGATGTCCCCAAAGTGACGACTTGAGTCTCTTGGTTTGTTTGGCAAACTATTTAAATAGATCAATACAGTCGTATAATAAAGAAACATGCAGCAAGGTGAATGCTGCTTCGTAGATGTCAAAGCTTTCTCCTTTTTTTAGTTCTGTCCAGCAAACTGAATGTCTTTGGGTTGTGGAGGTTGTCACCACAGGCTTTAATCATCAGTTTTCATTGTTTTTAAAGGACCAGCAGCTAATTGTTTACCAGAGAAGACGATCAAGAGATTAATCCAAATAATCATGTTGCTCTAACAGTTCATCTATAATCAGAATTGTCAGTCAGCTATAGTTATATTTTAGAGTGGCTCTGTTTCTTTATATAAACGCGCCGCACGTCAGAACATTTATAGCCTAAGCTTGTTTGTAATGCCGGCCCTTTATGTAAATACATGTATCTCAACAGGACAAAAAATAAAACAGTAACTAAGTTAGAAGTCCTGTGTCTAAACCTAGCTTTTCTTTAGATTTAGATTTTCTTTAATGAACTCACCACAAAGACAGAGCAAACCTTGGGGCAGGGTCATTTTCCTGCCCCCATCTTCCTACCCGATTAGTGCTTAAAGAGGATGTACACACAATGCACAAAGAGTCGGAGGAACCAGGGGGTCTGCAGAGGCCTCCGGCTCAACCTGCCCCCCTGTAGCACACAACAGTGTCGTCCCTGAATGCAGCGGTGTCTAACGAAGGTGCTGCTGCTTTCCAGTTGCTCCAGGCATTTCTTTAACGGCTCTTAAGATCCATAGAAAGCATCGTGTGACTCCCGTACGTTCTTTTATGTATTTCCAAGCACGCTGAGACTCATGTGATAAGTCACATGTTGTGAGTTTGTTCCAGAGCAATGAATGCATGGCTCACATGAAGACAGACTTAATATATTGATACTACAGACAAGGTGTCGTCAGGACGGGGCGTCAGGACTTAATGCTGCTTCAGTTATAACCAGAATGTGTCTGCAGCGTTGATTATTAAACACAGTGAGGCTTTGTGTGTGTCGTCTTTGATTAGATGCTTCCTGTTTTTAAGGCGTATGTTTTCCAGCTACGAAGTAGTTTAACTTTTTCTGCAACAGCTTGTGTTCAGATGAGTATACATTTGACTTTAAAGAGGTTTGGTCTCTGTTAAAGGAAAAACAGGCCGTGTCTGCCAGCGAGCATTGATTAATCTGACCCCGATGTTGTGTGACATCTAAATAAACAGAGGCTTTGTGCATGTTAGACCAGTGGTCACCAAACCTTTTCTTTACGGGACCCTTTGAGTAAACCGGCAGTGACATGTTTTATGGATCTTTCATTTTATATTAAATGCATAACACTAACAGAGAAGAACAGCGGATAAACTGAACAATGAACACAGTGACTGCAGGAAGTTTGAGTCAAACAAGTGGTGCGGGAGAATTTTGAGCAGAGCATTGTTGTGAATATTTCATCAGAGATGAGTCTTCCTGATATTTTTATGAACTTTTTTAAACCATTCTCTGTCTGTCTTGTGTTTTTTTCAACAGTCATACATACTTAACAGTTTCCCTTCAGTGTTTTCTTCCCTCTGACACTTGGTTATTAATCCACCAACTCTCTGTTTGTATTAACTGCGTACTTTTCTAATGCAGAACAGACTGTTTAGCAGAAAGTGAAAGCTCTGTGAGCCGAGCTTGTGTTCGGGTCTTTTTTGTTTATGTCTTAAATAATAATCCAAACTTTGATTTCATTCAGAAATGAATGCAATGCTGAGACTTGCTGTATATTTAAATAAACTTTTTCACATCCATTAAAATCAAGAAGAACTTGTTATCTCACATTAAGATTTGACAACCCTTAGTGGGGGATCAGTACTGCTAAGTTGGTAACCAGTGTGTCGGACCGCTCATTTAATGCTCATATATCTTTACAGGTGCGACACCTCTACATCTGCGACTTCCATAAGAACTTCATCCAAAGCGTCCGCAACAAGAGGAAGAGGAAGACCAGCGACGATGGAGGAGAGTCCCCAGATCATGATGTGGAGGTGCCTGAGGTAATGTGGACTGAAATGTTCAACACAGACATTGTAGTTGAAGCACGACAGAGCAAGGTGTACATTGACGTAGGAAGAAGTGTTTGATAAGAATACGTTTACATAACCACCGTTACCGACGCTGCATGCCCTACATAAAGTTTATTATCTGCTTTTTGAATCATTTCCTTGAGCTATATTAGTGTTTCTCGCTGCAGTGACCCAATTTCCCCATGGAGATCATTAAAGTTTCATCTTCTTTAAGAGCAGGAAAAGAGGCAGAAGCCTCCGGGAGTCTTAAGTAAATCATTGAAATGTGTCCAAGATGGAGGCGAGATAAAAAAGTTACCGTCTCTCATAATTCACAGACTCACTGCATTTTTGTCTCTGTGTTTTTTTTTGTTTGTTTTTTTTAGGTCGATCTTTTCCAGCTGCAGGTGAACACGTTGAGACGCTACAAGCGGCACTACAAGCTGCAGACCAGGCCCGGGCTCAACAAGGCCCAGCTGGCAGAGGTACAGAAAAAACTGAGTCACTGCGAAGATGTTTTGTTCTGCTTCCACAAACTTGTCCTTGAAAACATGTCAGTGCTGTAGGAACCATTTCAGCAATACAAGAAGCGTACTCTGTCTCTGGCACAGTTCCCTATGCAACGTCCTAGGGTAACACTCTCTAATCACAGAGGAAGAGTCAGAGCCGGGTTAGCCGAGTGTTAAACACAAACCTCAGGTTCTTTAAAGGCATCGTTCACTCTATATGTTTCTATAATAATTGATGTTAAAAGCAACATTTTCATAATCAAACAGCGGACAGAAAAGAGACAGAACTTAATTTGCTTTTGATTTAATCTTTGAGACGGAATGTAATAATAAACTTTGTGTCAACAAACAGATCAATGAGGCAGATGTTGCCTTGATCTCGAGCAGCCACAATTGGATGATATGAAAATAGAAACACCATCCAACCCTAAAGTTTCTTTTAGGGTTGCAGAAACTTAATTTCCAAACTTTTGAGCGGCACCCTTGGAGGAAGTCTCTTCCTCTGATTCCTCTTTTGATGGTTTTCTCTGGAATAACACGTCCTGCGAGCCGCTCGGCTGCCCTCATTAGGCGAGCCCGGCCTCTTTCTTCTTAAGAATCGGCTCCACATTACTCATTTACCGTGATATACGTGGTGTCGCAGGTCCTATTCTACAGTAATTGGTCACGGGGAGATTGTTAGTCTAATTTGCCAAATCAACAGGTGGACTTCATGCAGCTGGCTCGGCCCTCGTCCTGACAAATACCTCCTGTATGTAGCGGTGAGGGGGGGAGGTCGGGGACGGATGTGACTCGGCTGTCCAACAGTGGGAATGAATGAAACTGGGCTGTAAGTTGAATGTTTCCCCAGGCTGTTAGTCAGGTTCAGGGCCACCTATTAATGAACCTCCCACATCATTAATAAAGCACCAGTCAACAGCCCACAACCAGTTACAGCTGTCCCCATGTTCAGACTGGTTCAGGTGGACGGCAGCAGAGCGGCGTGTTTTCTTCTCTCTGAGGTTTCTTTATAGAGCAACCATTAGTTAGACTTCAGTGAAGTCTTGCTTAAAAGCCTCCCACTGGAAAATACTCAGTTGTTTTGTGTTTTTTACAAACCTGTCAAAGTCAGACTTGTTTGCAGGCGTTTTTTTTTTATATGATGTTTTCCTTTGGTGGATGTTTGATAACTGCCCATGGCTGGTAGACGACGTGAGATGTATTCAGTGCAGCTACAGGAGGAGTTGTGTGATATTTTCAGCGAGCAGCCGAAGAATAGTCGACTATAAATGTCAGATCAGCTATCGTCTGACAATGATTTAGCCTCTGGGGGCAACAGCAAATATTTCAGAGCTTCTAGTGTAACCAGCAGTAATCCAGGCCAGTCCAATTACGATCTTGTAGTTCTTGATACGAAAGAATTATGAAAGACAAATCTGTATATGAATGCAAAAAAAACGAACTAGTTGTCAGACGATGGCCTTTGTCTGGCCTCTTCTGCTCTCCACACAAATCATTACAACATTATTTGGTCGAAACTCCACAAACCAGGATGCATCGGGTGACAAAATCTTTGTCTCTTGCCTACAGAAGCTGCAGCATATATATGCAGATATCTGTTTATAGAGATGAGTTGACGGTTAAGCGCACTGGTTGACACTGTGTCATTGTAAACTAGTTGTAAAACAGTTCACCTGAGCAGCGTCAGTGCATTTACAGCAAATATGCAGCAGGGGGTGCTGTAATCACAGTGCACACATACATACAAGTTGTTCAGAGCTTTCTAACTTTCTGAAGGAAAAGACTCTTGCCTCATGCCTATGAGATAATGTTAATAATGATGATGATATAAGTCTGTTTCATTCCCATCACTGTGCTCATCACATGATGGTGACGCCTTGAACACATAAACTGTAAAAAACTGTTGCAAATGTAAACAAAAATAGTTTCACTATTTCCAGTAAACGTCAAAGCAACAAAAGTTAGAGGGACATGTAATCGTGCTCAAAACACAGCATCGGCCAGTTAGATGAGTCATTCAGTCACCCGACGAAACAACAAAACCATTAATGAACATGGTTAATACAGCAGTTACACTTGTTGACTAAAGTCTGTTTTATTGCCACACTCCTCTCTGTGTGAATGATGTGCAGTTACAGTCAGAGGGTTAAATGCTGTGAAATATTTTGTGTTTGTTGTATTTTGCTACATTTTAAGCATCAGAAAATAATTTTAAAAAGCTGTAGGATGAAAAGCTTAGAGTTTTTATTTAAACAGTCATGTCTGCATGATTTTGTCAGACTGTATTGGTGATGCTGGTTGAATATGAGACATTTTTGACAAGAACTGATCGTTGTTATTGTTACAATTAATTCTCCTCTTCAGACGGTGAGTCGCCACTTCAGGAATATCCAGGTGAACGAGAAGGAGACGCTGACCTACTTTATTTACATGGTGAAGAGTAGCAAGAGCCGCTTGGACCAAAAAGGAGACGGCGGCAAACCGCTGGACTAAATACACTCATCAAACAACAACAACAACAACAACAACCACAGGTAGCTCCAGAGGTAGCTCCAACAGTAATCGACAACCTGGACACCACTAACAGCGACAACAGCCAAGACCAGCTCCTCTCCTCGCAGCCCTGTCACCGTCCCGCTCCTCTGTGAGAACTCGTTAACCGAAAAGGAGGAGAACTCTGGGTGGGATGAGTTCACGTATGCTCATTTTGTCCTCTTCTGCGCATGTCGATCCTCCTCCAGTTGCATTTCCTCTTCCTCCGCTAAAGCACGGTCCCTAAAGACTGTCAAGGACCAGGACTCAATCCGCAGGGTTTTTACGTCATCATGCTGTAATGTAACTTGTCAATATGTACAAAAGAACAGCGTCCGATCTTACATAACTCGGCTGAATGCAAATGTATAATATAGCTGCCTTAAGAGTAAAAACACAAACAAAAAAACGTTTTGGTAATTTGGGGTATTTTTTTTTCTTCTCTGCCAATTTGACTGTTAACACGCTGACCGCAGGGTATGTCTGTGCCAAACAGGAGAAGCGTGTTGGACTTGAATGACGAGTGGGTTTGTTTTTTATTGTGACTGAATGAATCTTTGGGAGAGGGCGGCGCCAACAAGCATATCAGGACCATCAGATTCCTCCTAAATTCTCAATATCTAAGACAAACTGATCTCAGTCCTGATCTTTAAACTTCTTAGTCGCCCTTCTCCCGACAGGATGTGATGTGTTTAAAGACGGATGGTGGTGAACGATGTAGCATTCGGCTATGACCCACTCCTCTTCTTTCTAGCTGTTTTATGTACGTATGAACACACACACACACCAACTTATTTCATCACAGTTGTTGGAAGCTGATTTCATTTCTTTCTTTGTAACCCGGATTTATTTTTTTTCTCTTTAGTTCAGCCTTAAGTTGTATAAAGTCGTGTCTGTCTACATTTTCCCTCCCCCCACCTGAAGTGTGTGAGTGTGCATGAGTGATAGGAGTATAAGAGTAATTATTAGTGTCTTTTTAATATTTAAGAGCAGTGTTTATAGTGGACAGCGTCTCAAGTCTTTATTTGATACTTAACGTACCTGGATGTATTTCAAGAAGTCGGGTTGGCCACATGACTCAAGCAGAATTCAATGTTTTATCTTATTTTTCACTCGAGCAGTTAATCAGCTTGAAACACGATGCCCTCCCTCCATGTCAGCCAGCAAGAATCACAGTTCTAGTGGAGGTTTTTTATTCTTTTATTCCTAATTGAAATAAACCAACGTCACGTGCGTCTCCATAAAGTGTGTAAACGTCCAACATGAATCTTAATGTGGATCCTAAAGTGGCATCACACCAAAACTTTATTATTGTTTTTCTTCTTGACTTCTTAAATTATAATTTTTCTTAATTGTTAACCTGTCAATTATCCAAGTCATCGATTTAATTGTTCGGTAAGATCAATACCGGTTGGCTTGTATTTTAAATTTCAGTAACATGAAGCCACGCGCCCGTCATTGGAAGTGACACATTTCTTATGGAGAATGCGGCACAAAGTTTATTTTCATTCTTAATGCACTGCTGAAACATCCAGGTTTGCTTTTCTTCTCAAAACTTTATTTTATTTTTTTCATTGTTACACATTTTGTAGTTTTTATCTGGATTTTGTGAAACTCTTCATCCTCCAGCACACATCATATTTAAGTTTGTCCACCACACTGAGTTTATCTACGTTTGACAGGGTTGTTTTTTTTTTGGTTTTTTTTTTTAGTGTCTTGCTCTATTTTCAGTTTTGCTTGTAGGTTCGTTAGTGTCATGTAGATATCACCCCACTTTATTAACATGTAGGCCAAGCCACATTAACCTATTGTTGTATTAGGAAAAAGAATATTTAAATACGGCTGCTTAATGCTCCTGATGATGATAATAATGATGATGACAATAATAATAATAAATGTATTGTACAGGCTGAAGCAACAGTCTCGTCTCTGTTTATTCACGTCGTTCAACATGTTTCAGCTGAATCATGTAACTCACGAAATCAAAGATGAAGAATCATTTTATTGTGAAAGAAAAACTTAGCCCCCTCATGCTCATCGCTATTGCAGTAACAAACATCAGCCACTAGGTGTCTCTGTAGCTCCTTGAGCGGCATTTTATAACACCTGGATTAATTTAAATCCTAAAAAATAACATCAGTGTCACACATTGCGTAGGAGAAAACATACATTTTTCAAGGAATATGTCTCTTATTATTTAAGTTATTTTAAGTTTAACAGACAAGCAGGACACTCAGCAGTGATGTCCTTTAACAAAGACTCACTTAAATTATCTTAAAGAATTCATTGATAGTATAAATGTTTCATGTGTAACTAATTGGCACAAGAGGATTAGATATGAAGTTATTGGAAATCATCATAAATTATTAGGTTTGATATGTATTAGGATAGAAGTTGTGTACAATTCCGTGACACCTGAGCCAGTTCTCTTAATAATCCGCTACCCAGGAGAGTTTGAACATTTGGAAAAATTACAGTCCTGACATCAATCTTCAGTTCAGTTATTTAATTCAATGTTAGAATTGTGGAAAGAAAGAAAGCAATCTAAATCAGATTAATAGTGAGGATGTAAAAAGATTGAACTCCTATTTAAATGAAACTATGTAGTTTTAACTGCACCCATGTCTATATATGTTTGTACTACGAGAGCAAAGTGTAACCGGAGTCAGATTCCTCGTGTGTGTTCACATGGCAGGTACTTGCCCCCACAAAGAGATCAAATAAATAAAAGTAAATAAAAAGAATCAAGATTGATTATGGGGGGAAATAATGTTTAATAAAGACATGAATTTCCTGTTTAAAGAGGGGACCAAAAAAAAAAACAAAAAAACACACACACATTCACTAAAGCTGAAGTGTCATAAAATAATTCATTTATTTACGGAACTATATATAACTTCACATTCACTGTACATTTCCATCCACATTATTTCGCAGCACAGTAATAAACCTTTTTTTGTTGTTTTTTTTGTGTGTTTTTTTTTTGTTTGTTTTGTTTGTTTTTAGTGTTTTTACATGTCGGAGTGAAAAGCTGTGCGTCAACTCAACATTCAGTCTTGTGACAGTGACGTTCATTTTGAGGTAGATTCAGTAAATTCAATAGTTTTCTACAAGAAACGTCAACAACAGCCGGTAGTGTAGTTTACAGTACAGTAATACTGAGATTATAATTTGGGAAATATTCGGACTGATGCCGAATTCAGCGGGATGAAAGAAAGAAGAGCTCCCCTTAAAAATGTGTTTTCTGTGTTTTTCAGTTTTTCTCTTATTTCTTTAATATGACTCGGCACTGCTCAAAAGTTAAAATCCAAATCCAGTGATCAGCCAATACATTAGTTTGTCCTTATTATCGTAGATTTTTTTTTTATTAACTGGATAATTTCTGCTTTAAAATCAAAATAGTGATTTAACATCATCACGTTATTTCAACGTTTTCCAGTTGAAAATAAACACATTTTCTTTTTTTAGAAACGATCAGATGAAATAAAAAAAAAAATATTTTCATATATTTGTGTCTTTATGATAATTTAATGTCCGAGCTCACAACACGATGCCAGCGCACAGCAACAAAACATAAAAAGTCAAACAAAATTATGCAAAAGATGTTTCTTAAAGTTTTAATTAAAGCTGTGATAAATTGGGCGTCATAACTGTTTTCTGATTGGACAAAAATCTACTAATAAACAACATATAACTCACACTGAAAATCAACAATTAAATATTCTGTAATTTGGGATAATTTACTAAAAAAAAAAAGATACAAATTCTGACTCACATGAGCTAAAACACAAATGAAAAAGTCCAAAATAATTTCTTTTTTTTTTGCACCTTTTCATTGAGTCCCTCTCAGATTAAACTAACTCCACTTTTGGAATTTGTTCTAATTAATTCATTTTCTGCTCCAGCGCCATCCAATTTAGGAAAAACAGCACCAACTCGACGCCAGATAAAACACATTTTTAAGGGAGGGGGGGCAGACAGATGTTTTTTGACACCGTGGCAACATCTGGTCTACAGTACTGCAGGGGTGGAAACAACAAGAAGAGGGGGAAAAAAGCAGAAGTACCACAAATAGGCCAATCAAACACCTACAGTCAGATTTAGAAAGCACACCAGGAGAAAAGAGGGTCAACACAGCGTCCATCGTGGTGTTTATCCTCCTTGTTGTCCTTTAATTCTCTCTTTTTTTGCGCATCATTGCACGTGCACAGCGGTGTGTTTAGGTTCAGCCAGTCAGTGGTTGTTTTAAAAAAAAAAAAAAAAATCTCATTTGAATCCAGAGTCTCTGAGGAGGGAGGAGGGTCACTGGTTGAGCTCCAGAGCCCAAACCTGCTGCGGCCAACCAGTCCGGCCCTTCACCTTCTTCTCCGCTCCTAATGACTCCTGCGGACCGTCAGTCTGTGACACCAAAAACACCAAATTATCATCATCAGCTCAAATACACAAACCTCAACCTCAGTTCAGTGAGAGTTTCTTGCCACATCTCACCGTAAAGTCCTACGAAAATATATGTTTTTGTTTTTTTCAGGGTTTGGTGACGCGTTCAGGGACACAACATCAAGTGAAAGTCAGTGAAACCTTTAGACTAAACATACCCCCAAATAAAAAAACAAAACATATATCACGTATAATATAATAGTGTGCATTTTAAAATAAGAAAACAACGCTAGTGTTATTATCATGCAGAATTATAGTTTCATGTGTTAGCTAAAACAGGACTGTTTATTATTTTACATTATTTAGGGAGCATTACAACATGATCAACCTGTATGTGAGCAGATGTTGTTTTAAAGTATTTATGGAGACAAAACTGATTGAAGTCATTATAGATGCACACAAATTAGATTCATTAATTACATTACTTTATTACAGTCGACATATGAGTGACTTCGATGTGTGTAAATATGTCAGCGTTTAAATCTACCAACAAGACAAGAACATGACCTTTTAACTAAAATGTATTACAGTATATACCAGAGCTGTAAGTTTCATGATAAAACACTCTGGTGTTGTCATAGTGGATCATAATCTACAAAAACATAAATGTGAGACTATAATTTGGATCTATTGGCTGAGAATGTAATGATATTTATTCTGGGAGATGGGAATAATGATCAGACTGAAAAAAAAAAGTCAAACTGAAAATTATATTTAGGATTTGTTTTACTTTATTTGAATACAGCTTTTAGTTATTTTAAAATGGACTCAAAACTTAAACTGAAGAGCGACTGATTATCTCGAAGTTGTTTTGATCAACATGAAACTTTCGTAACTTACCGGCTCTCGTTTCCTTTTCAGATCCCGGTTTTCAAATTTCTTAATTTCGGCCTTAAAGCCCTCCGTCTCCCCGGAGTCTTTGGCCAGGACGTCCATCAGGTAGGCGATGTAACTGGTCGCCAGACGTAAAGTTTTAATTTTAGACAGTTTCGTGTCCGCTGGGACGTTGGGGATACACTCCCTCAGCTCGGCGAAAGCTGTGTTGATGCTCTCCGTCCGCCGGCGCTCCTTCTTCGGCCCCGACGTTCTCCTCTTCCCCATCCCCGCTTGGAGCCCCTCTAGCCGGGCGTCGTGCGTCGTTCCAGGCGCTCCAAGCTCCGCGGCCGGATAAGGCGCCTGGATCTGAAAATCCGGAGGCACCTCGCCGTGGTTCACCACCCAGCTCTGGAAGTACGGAGCATCCTGGTGACACCTCTGAACGAACGGAAAGGGTTCGTGCATCAGGTGGTGATGATGCTGGTAGCCCCCGATGAGGTTCATTTTGAGCGGGGTAACAAACGTAGTGGTTGCCGTGTTTTCCGTAGCCCTCGGTCTCTCTCTGCTGCTGCTACCGCCCCAAAACGGTATCTTCTCGGGGATCTACAGCCAACAGAACTCATTCAAGACTCAAATATGTATTCCCCTGAACGCATCAACGGATCGAGCCAAACGTAACCACCAACCTTTACATGATCGTCATTCTGAAAGCGACTTCAGCCGAGGCGAAACAGGCCGTAAAAAAAGTTTTATAATTCCAAAGAGCAAATCTCGGCGGTGTTCTGGGCTTCACTTGTGTCTCTTTCCCGGAGAGGCTTCTCTGATTTGCCGAAGAAATTTGACCCCGATGAAGGTGTGAGGCCCTCAGGTTTATATGATTTGGATGTCAGCGTGGAAAGGAGGCAGCCAATAGAGAAAAGCGCCCAGGATGGGAGGAGTGTCTGGAGAGGTTTGCAATAACATGCGCCATGGTGCCATAATCTCACGGCAAAACACATGGAGCAAATATCTGTTTGTTGGAAGTTGGTAACTGGTTACAGAGACATGCACATATGATGGGAAAATTGGTTTAAATGTCACCAGTTTTGTAGAAACATATATATTTTTTGTTTTGGAGAGGTTTTACGCACAGAATTTACGCATGTATCTATGTTTTGGCTCAGGTTCTTTGTTGGGTGTGTAATTCAGTTTTTTGTGTGTGTGTGTGTGAAAATAATTGCTTGTGTTACTTCATTTGTCAACTCGTGCAGGAAATTAAACAAAGTGAACACGGCACGGATTTAAAATCAGGAATTCGGGTTGACTTTGAAGTTGCGCATGAAATTAAAGGACGAACAAAAACAGATAAAAGGATCTTCTGTTATATTTGACAACTCAAAGATATTTTAATCCACACACTTGATTAAAATAAAAGGCTCATATATTGAGAATGACTAAACTTTTACATAGATTATTTTGTCTGATTTGGCACAGCACGATCAAATCACGGAAATGTTTATATATCTGAAAAATGACAATTTATCTAATTAAATCTTCATCCTACTTGAATGCCATCAATATACTCTGAAAATATGACACCAGTTGTCTTTCCAGCTCCTTCAGCCGGGCGCTTGTTTAAAGATTTGCTACTTTTTTTTCATATTTTCTTAAATGCGTAATGCTCGTTCTTTTTTGCGCGCATATTATCGGACTCTCTCCTTTTCCAGCAATAACATAAGGTACGTGTCATGGCGCTCTGCGAAGTGTAAATGAACAGTTTGATGAATTATTTGCTACTTTTGGGACAGACACAGTCCCGCGGCCTCTTATCATACCTTAGCAGTATGAGGGTAAAAAAGGCCTGTAAGCGCCTTTATCTGCGCATTAATTCCCCACAGCTCCTCACACACTAAACATATCATCTTATCTCCATCGCCTAAAAAACATTATCCCATTACATTACATGACCTTGACGCTATTTAGAAACCATTTACGGTCTCGTCTTATCTAAATACAGCCATAAATCAGGAGGTGTCACCCTGCAGCGCGGTTACATGTATTCCATAAAAGCTCTCCTGGCCTGCTGACTGTTTACAGCACCGGCAGTTTGCAGCATATTTCACCGTCCACCCGTGTTATAATAAATAATCATCAGTCACGACTTTATGTCTTTTATTTTACACTCATGTACAGAGGTCTGCACGAAAAGAAATATGTACGTAATATTCTCAAATACGCATACAGCTCGTGGTACTTGATATTTATATATATTTATATAATATCTAGATTTTTTTTTTGTTTTTTGTTTTTTGCTTAATGATCTTATAGTTTGTTTTTGTTTGTTTTTTTAGTGTGCCATTTTTTCCAACCAATAAAATCCACACACTGCATATGATATGACAATATTATAAGTATAAAATACATATATATATATATATATATATATATACGGTATGTATAGTTTTGAGACAGTTTGCTCAACTTTACGGGTTTTTTTTCTTTTGCAGATTCAGATTCAGATTAAAAAACAAAAAAATGATTGACTCGTAGTTTTAATGACCCAAACAGGTTACACCACCTGGAGCAGCCCCAGCAGTGAAATGCTGCCTTCACTTTAATGCATCATTAATTTCACACTCTGAAGGGAGCCATTCCTAATAATAAGCACTTTTATTTTTAATACTGAGGTTCACTGCATGACTTTTGCTTCAGTAACATCTTGAAAAGCAGGACAGAGTACTTTTGTAATATATTATGATTGATATGTATGTATTATTTTTGCAAAGTAAAGTTGCTTCACAGAAGAAATGCAAAGAGAAACATTCAAGATGAGCAAATTAGTCCAGAGTTAAAAGAGAAATAAATTATTTTATAAAAGGAAGTTTTTAGTGGAGGCTTGTTGCAACTTTTCATTAAATTATTGAAAATTAAAATCGTAATAGATGATCTGGAAAACTCTGGGCTGCATAGAGGATTTTTACAATATCCATAAAGGGACAAACAGTGTGCCCTTTAATACATAAGTATTGAAATAAGTATACATTTGTGTGCTTTGGTGCCACTATAATATAATATAATGATGCTTGATACCTAAAACCTTAAGGCTTAATTAAAATGCATTTTTGGCATTTTTATATGCACAACTCAGATTAAAAAAAAATAAAATATCACACAAAACCTTCATCAAATGATATTTTGTGCAGGAAGTGAAGTCATATAAACAGTACTAGTGCCTATATACTGTAATTCATCCCCATGAATAGCTGCATAAAACAATAATATTACTGATATTATTCACATATTTTCAGTGCAAGCTGGTGGAGGCACATCCTCCTCTCCGTCCTGTTTGCCACTCACAGGTTACCTCCGCTGTCAGCATGAAAAATACCATGCAGCCTCCAGAAAGAAAACCTGACACTGTTGATTAAGACGTCCACTACACAGAGATGAAATACAATACTGGTCACATCCCCCTCTCACTCTTTCTCTCCTTCTCTTTCCCTGCGTGTCACCTTCTCCTTCACGTCTTCTTCAACTCCTCTCCTCTCCATTCTTTCCTCTCAATGCATCACTTTGCACCAAACCTTTAACCAGAACCTTTCCTCTTTTTGATCTAATTCTTTTTTTCTCTTTGCTTGCTATCGCTGGAGGTGCTGAAAGACCTGGGCAGTGGTAATAGTCTCTTCATATTTTGCTTTCAACCCCAATACACTCCAGTCATCTCTCCCACCCTCTCCTCCCCCCTCTTGCTGCTTTGCCAGGGGAAACATCCAAAATAGGTCATAGGGAGCCATCTTGGCCGTGTTATGAATTCTCCTCATAATTGTTTGTGTCATCATGTAGATTTTTCAATAGACACTGCTTCCCTCCTCTTCAGAGTGCTTACCCTCAACTCCACATTTCCAAACAAATATTCCCCCTGATTCAAAGCCTGAGCACGCTCAGCACGGAAAATGCTGCCGAGCACGCTCAGTTCCAAAGTGTTTATCATACAGGGGCTCTTACAGTATATATATCCATCTCTGGCGTGCATCGATGGTGACACGCAAAGCTAATTAAACCCATTGGGTACAATTAGACATGGCGGCTCCTCCTCATTCTGGGAAATGTGGCAAACTGGGTCATGCCATGGCGGTCCCAAGAGTCGCTCAGAGTCCAAGTGCCTGATGGGAGAACAAAACCTAGTTAGTGGCCTCTGTAGGTATACACAGGATGCATAAGTTGCCTTTTCTATTCAATTTTATACATAATTTTGCTCTATATAAGGTTGGACAGAGGTCAGAGGTCATCACAGGACATGTTTTTAGAGAGAACCGGAGCAGAAATTCTGAGAAAAAGCTTCAAATCTCAAACTTCAACCGGTTGTCAAGTTCAGTATGCCTTAGACGGATTAAAGACTTGGTTCAGTGTTATTTTCCTTTACTGGGAACCAATTATGCAAATTTAGTTTTTGGCTAGAAACCTTTTTAATCACGTTAAACATGAAATTACTTCTCCGCATTTAACCTATCCAGACTGGCATCTGCTGGAACACACACATGTACATGCACATAGTCACACTCAAATTGACAGATGCCAGATTTATTGGAGGGGTGGGCATCAACTCACGGCGACCGGGGAGCAGATGTTAGAGGGGGTACAGTGCCTTGCTCAATGGCACCTTGGCTGTGGCAATCTTTTTTTGAGCAGCGGGGATCAAACTGCCAAACTCGGGGTTGTTGGACGACCCACTCTACGACTGAGCCACAGTCGCCCAATCGGTTTTCCTCTTCCCCGATACAATGGAGGGGAATGGGATTTATCTTGTGGAGACTTTATTTGACCTCCCTCAAGGCACACTTGGCTGTCATTGAAAATGACTGACTCACTGACAGAACAAACAAATTACATTGTGCATTATTCACTTTAACAGCATAGATTTCTTAATAAGATACATTTTGTTTGCTTATTTATTTCACAATATCTTTGGAAATGAGTGTGACATTTGTTCTTTTGTGTGTAACTCCACTGAAACTTTGTACTTTGATTCCAGAGGACTCCTTTCTCACTGTTTATCAGCTGAATGTGAGCATTTGTTTTAAATGACACCTTTGTCCTTCATCTTTGTTTAGCTTGTATCATCTTTTTTTAGTTTTGACTGTATTTATTTCAAAATTTGTAATCGTCAGTTTCACGTGACACTACTGACCAATGATTTGAAATAGATGTTTCACATTCTAATTATCGGTTTAAATGACTGTATTGTGTTGTTGGCCCTATCGAACACACGTAATATGATGAGGCTGTGGGTTATCATGTTTAAAAAGCATCACTTCTTTTGGTCAATTTGTGTTTGAAATCATTTTGTTTAAGTTAAAGATGCAGCAATAGTTACATATATAGAATATATATAAATAAAAGACAACGTCCTGCAATGTTTCAGGCGCAGAATATCAGTTTTGATTTGCACAAATGTACAAATCAGGCTCAGAGTCTGAGCTACAAATCCTAGCCGTGAAGACAACAGACAGTTTATTGTTTTGGAGCTTTAACAGACCATTTACTTTTACTACAGCCACTTCACAACAGTTTTTCTTCTCAGTTATCTCTCACTTTCTAGTCTGTCTCATTATCTGGACACAGACAAGTCTCCAGCATGTCAGAAGCTGCTTTCTTCTTTTCTTATACATTTTATTGATAAGTGGTTGTCGTCTCCATGAACGTCTGCTCTCTGCTCATCTCCAGAAACTGTCCTCTATAACTGCTGTAATTTTGCCCGTCCTCAGCCAATAAAGATAAGAGCAGGACGGCAGGAATGTGGAGCGGAGAGGTGACAGTGATGGGATGAAGGGACGTAAACGGACATAAACTCCAACACTTCCTGTAACAACCAGTTAAACTTTTTTGTTTATCTGACAAGTTGTTTAACAGTTTATATAAATTAATGTCAGTTGTATCTCTCCAACACTACACGTTCACTGCTTTGTCACTTGCTCTTTTTATTTTTTTAACAGCAGCAGTTTGTTTGGAAAAAAAAAATCAGAAATCTAAATGTCATCAGCAGTAAGAGAAACATCATCACAGTGATTGAGTGACAGGTGTTTTCTTATTTGGAAGGATAGAGCACAGTGAAACAAAATTAAACATACAATCCATAAAATTAAGACAACACAATGTCTAGGAGCCAAAGGTAACATCTTCACATTGCTTGTTTTGTCCAAGAAGCAGTCAAAAACTCAGAGAGATATCGACTCTTCATTGATATAAAACAGAGAAAAAGATGCAAGTCCTCACATCTGAGACTGGATGTTTGACATTGCTGCCTGGAAAATTATGCAAATTATTAATTGGTTATAAAAATTGATGCCAATTATTTTTCTTACAATCTACTTGAGTTTGTTAAGATGAAGATCTCATTGATTCACAAAAAGCATTTTATGGAAACATTAACAGTGTAAAAACTCTGTGAAGCAGTTTGCCTGCTTTATTAGGCCAACCTCATCCATCAGTGCTTCAAATGGTGAAGCTGATCAAGACTTATTTTGACAGGAAGGTTCCAAACTGGATCAATGAATGGAAGTTAAAAAAATATGATATGTTGAGACAGAATAACCTAAATGTGTGTGATTTGGTTAAAAAGACCCTGTAGATACAGTCATTTTGGGGGAATTTTGGGGGACAGACCCTACATATATATATATATATATATATATATATAATAGATATATAGATATATATATTAGATATATAGATAAGATATATATAATATATCTAGATGTATATATTTATTTTATATATTGTATTCATCCATGCTTCATCTGAGAAGAAGCCCGTAGTCAATAATAATTTAAAATCCTTCCTTTTTTATTATTTTAAAAAAATAATAATAATATTCTTTGAGCTTGCGAACATGAAAAACTATCTTCTAAACCAGTTAATTGAAAACATAACTAATAAAATAGTCAATAATTAAATATTGTTGCAGGAGAAAATATAATTCAGCATCAAATATACAAGCTTCACTCAGCCATGCTGATACTCTCACTGGTCAAAAGCATAAAATCAAGCCTCCCCCTCCACAGAAACACACACACACACACACACACACACACACACACACACACAGTCAGGTCCTGGTCTCTGGACTCGTGGACCACCAGCAGGTTGGGCTCTAATGATTTCACAGCAGCAGTTTTAACAGAGGGTAGCTGCTCTGTGTCAGACGACCCCAGAGGATTTAAAAAAGCTGACAGTCAAAACATCGACATAAAGGTTTGACCCTGAGAAATCTAAAGGTGGAGACGGTTTAGGGACCGACTTTTCTAAAAGCATTTTAACACCAAAGAGGTTGAATATTTTAGAGTGGATAATAATAAGTTTTAGAACCTGGAAGGGAACAGCGTACTTTCATAAGTCTGCCCTATGACACAGCAGCTTTCATAAGCTCATATGAACATCTTTTCCTTCAAATTTCATTATCATACCTAATAGCATTCATGTATGTTTGTTAAATTTTACTTATTGAAGTTTCTCATCTTATTCAATGAACTGTTTTCCAAATAACGTCTAGTGTGTCAATATATAAATACGTTTTCATTAGTGTATAATCACCTGAAACTAAGAATCATTATGTTTCTGTTACCTTAAAATGATCCTTTTATATCTTTCAGCAGTCCACCATGTTTCTAACTGACAAACTAAACACTGGCTCCAGATACAGCCTTTTGTGTTTTTAGCCACCATTTCTCATTCAAGCTAAGAAGGAGAGGGTGAGGCAAGGGGGTTGCAATCAACAACTAACACGGGTCCTTTAACTTAATGTAACTTAACCTAATTCAAGGTAGTATTATTTATTTTTATACAGTTGCAGTTCAAGACATGTTTAGGAAGGTATTGTAAGGAATGTCTTGTGTTTTATTTATAAAATGAATCATATCTCAAAATCATATTTTTTTGCAAAACAACAATACTCTTGACAGGTTTAAATATTGTTTGAAATTACAAGTTATGGGTCACTGTGTTTTGTTCTCTTGCAAAAAGCTGTACTGTCAAATTGTTTCACATACACAGAATCCAGACTATATACAGTTACCATGTTTTCAACTGTAACGCTATAATGGCAGATCCACTTATACAAACTTTTGCTGTGCCACAAAACACTGTTGGAGAAAGCACTACTTTAAATTTGAGTGGAAAGCGTCCAAATATACCGCATGTTGTACCGTACCATACTGTTATGTTTGTGTGTGTGAAAAGTATTAATTAATTATAATTTCTTTCTTTAATGTTATTGTTTGTTTCTCTCATGTTCTACAGGTTTGAAATAAAGTGAATATAATATCAACATGTTAGCATCCTAGCATATATTCATTTAAGTGAATAGACATCTTACATTTTGGACAAATTATTTATCCTCTAATTATATAATATATTAAGAAATGCATTTGTGTGGAGGCTGTTGTGTATAGAAACACTGCAGTGGTGTTGAGGTCATTGTGCTTGGTAACATAATTGCCCCACAGGCTCTTAATGGCGGAGGCAGCTAGTTAAAAGTCCCTGCTTGTCCATTCATACTCAGCTCTCTCTCCACTTCATTCTCCTGCTCATTAAAACAGTGAATGGGCCACAGATGTGGAGTCGCCCATTAGTTTTACCTGGAAGGAGCTTTGGGAGAGGTGAAGTTAGGAAGCGAAGTTAAACACCAGGGTGAGGGGCTTCATTTCCCCACTGGGGCCACCCAGGCTAAAAAATGTTTTCACTCACAGTGCTGTGAGGAGACGTGTTTGTCCACCAACGGATGTTACCTGCTGCAGGTAGAGAAACAGCTCAGGATATCCTGAAAGACAAGCTTAAGGGTATTTTACAACACACAAATATGTCGGATATGTTTGTCCTGTTTCCAAGGTCCTGCATCAATCTTTGGCCGACAAACAGATCCTTTACACCTGGTTCTGCTTATAGGATCAATATGTAGAGCGTCATCTTGAGTCCTAATCTCCAGCAGAGGTTAGTCACGGTTTTAAAGGCCTAGTGTGTAAAATTTAGTGGGATGTATTCGTACAAGAGTGCAGAAATCGAATATAATATTCATAAGTGTACAATAAATAAATAGTAACAATAAAAAAATGTTGTATTTTGTGACCCTTTCGTTACCCTTTTGTATCCACAGAGGGAGCAAGTCCACTTCCATAGAGTCTGCCATGTTGAATTGCTATGAACAAACTGATGAACCAAACACTGTCTCTCGAGAGGGCCTTTTGCTTTTCTTTTTTTTTTTCTTCTTGTTTCGCAGTCACCATGGGTTCTCCAACAGGGAAGGGTGAGGAAAGGGGTATTCAGTTGGTTACAATCAGCAACCTCACCACTAGATGTCAGTAATTCCTGCACACTAGACCCTAAACCATTTGAAAAAGAACAACAACCCCTAAAGAGGGTACATTCACAAGGTTTCTACACTATAGAAGTAAATAGCCCTCCATCCTCCAGTGGCCTTGTTTGGTTTAAAATAAGTATGTTATGTAATATAACTTAAGTTGTGTGACATTTATAATGTTATGTGACTTAAATTCAAAGTTGACTTTTGGTTTCACACAGGACATGAACAGCAGCGAAAGTCCTCAATAATTAGAGGTCTTTTAACAAGAAACGTAACTATGGGTCACAATAAGCTGCCTTCTTAAATGACATTTTGTTTTGTTTTGTTTTCTGGTGGGGACAGGCTGAAAGAAACAGATGTAGAAAGAGGTGCTGAAATCATCCAGTGGAGTGTAATTGGATGTGGGTTTCCATCAATGTGAAGTTAATTATAGCAAAAATTATCTTTCTCAGTTTAAGTGCAGATAACATTTTTAACATGCAACGAAAAAGCATTTTCTAACACAATCTGGTCTTAAACCTAACAATCAAAAAGGGTTAAAGTCATGCATCCATTCTGAGTGTAGTAGCAGTTTGACTCAGCTGTGTTGAAACTCCCTCCTATCTGTAAAGACCCCAAAATAGCCTCGCGGCTCTGTGTCCCTTCCAGCAAATAGGCCTCATGATAGTGTCAGATCAGCTTCAGGAATGCAGCGACAAGCTCTCAGACTCAGATTGGATGCTTATCACAGCAACGTGAGCTCTGATTGGATGCTTATCATAACCATATCCTGTTGCTGGCTGATGGAATGACCTTTACACTATCAGCATGGGATGCCATCACAGGGCGAGGCGGCAGTGACTGGACTTTCCCTGATACTTTTTCACACCTATAGGATCCTTCTCTTGACCTGTGAGCCAAAACCAGTATTATTAGAGTTACAAGGCTTTGTAGCTGTATCATATTATGGCTGGGACTGTTACAATTATAGATTTGATGACTGACTGATGACATTCATGAACTGATGGTCGACTGTATATAAAGATAGACAATGAGTCTCCACTACCTCCCATTGTGCAAAAATGAAACCAAAATATCCGAAATATGGCTACTGCCATCTCAGACTGCTGGTTTGGAGCCAGAGTACAAGAAGAGATTGAGGTTGGAGCCACGTTATCAAGGTCGTGTCCATACATTCGTTGACTTAATTGCAATTAAGGCTTAGCTGTCAATCCTGACATGAAACTAAGTGTAAACCTGCCATGCCATTACCCATTGGTTTGAAGACAACTAATTTGAAGCCTCAGATTTGTCAGTATGGACGACCATCTTGTTTCTTTGAAACTAGGAATGACCATCTTTGGATTAGGGCATGGAACTGGCGGGTGACGTACTGCAAGATCAACTTGCTTGGTTCTGACTCAGTTTTCAAGCAGGAAAATGTCAGTCTGCCAAGTTATAAATGATCTCATATTACAGCTAAACAGTACACTAAAACATGACGATGAAAACATTTGAGGAGAGAAATAGGCAATGAATTAACAATTCTGATTCATATTTTATTAGTTTGACTGTTTAACCCGAGTTCTAAGTCTGGTCTGCTGGACGGACTCACTGAAAATGACTTCAGAATGACAATCACAGTCCTAAAATAACCTGCTTTATTGTCTATTTTACTCTAAATGGAACATCATGCTTTACTAAAGAAACCAGCAACTGATACCATAAACTCATATGGAAGATGTTAAGACAGTTGGACCTTATTGTTGCAGCCAACAGTGTTCTAGCACCAAAGTGAAACCAATTCATCAGCATGATAAGGACTACGCAAAATAACAGAAGCCACCAGGGGGGATCGACATGGTTTGGGTTCACTTTTAGGCAGCTGTCATATCTTCCATCTTATACAGTCAATGGTTTTACCCATCATTCGGTTTTCCGGTGGCCATTAGAGAAACTGCAGCACTAGCTCTAACATTCATGTAACATAAAATATGGAAATCTGCTTCTGCATGCACTAATCACCCATAAATGAATATGTGAATGTAGGTGTATGTAGCACCCTTTTCTATCACTGCTCCTGCCAACGACCTGTTTTTCATAAAATGCTATTGCTGCTGCCAGACATGTATAGGAGGATTTTTCCTACAACCTATCTAAAATGAATCTTTATAACTGATATCGATATCATTATCAATAATGATGACTAAGACTGAGATGACTAGAGAATTTCAGGATGAAATTCTGATGCCGGGGCATAAATCTGACCATGAGTGCTTTGTGGCTACCCAGGTCAGTCCTCCTGTGGGAAAAGGGAGATGAGAGGCTCGGGGTCAATCAAGGCTAAGCCCCGCTGGTGCCAGTGGACCCCCCCGGTCCCTCCGACAGACTCTGCGATGGTGCTGACATCAGACCAAGCTCAAATACACTCCAGGAGAAGGACTTAATGTTCGCTTCAGCCCACTGGGAGTAACACAAAGAGGTAATGACATCAGGTAAGCTGTCAAATCATGCAAACACTTGATTTGTCCGTGAGACAAACCAAACATGTGCAGAGCTCCACAGGGTGCTGAAGCGAAGAAATGTAAAGGCTGAGCATCTGTACCCCGGTGAAATTTTAACTGTGGACATCTTATATTACTCCTTGTTAAAATCTCAAGTTAAGACATCTCAAGTCTAAAACGTGAAATCTCTCTTCATCTTCATCACAGTCTTCACCAAGTTCTGCGTGGGGCTAAAAGAAAACAAATCCAACAAGGAAACAAACAAAAATGGCACAAAATAATTGGATTATTTATGCATTTATTCAGATTAGAGTTCTTGTCGATGTGTATTGACACAATCATGCTTAATTCACACACAAACAAGCATAACCTCCATCACCCAGATCAATATCAGACGTTTTATCATTTATTACAGTCTGATTGACTGAAAAGGAAACACAGTGACCTTTTTTTTATTATTAAAAAATAATAATAATGGTGACCATGGTGACATTGAGCATTATAGAGCTGTACCCAATAATAAATTAAAGGGTTTGGGTTATTTAAATAAAATTTAGTAGCCAAACTACCAAACATTCATCAGTGTCAGTGTCTGTGTTGTGAGAATTGCTTTCCATTTGTTTTATGTGATAGTAAACTGAATATTTTTCACTCTTTTCTAACACGGCTAATCAATAAGCTGAAAATTGTTGGGACAAATGATCCTTTGTAGCAGCTCTCTAACATTATGCACACCCACGGGAGCTGGAAATAGACCAGAATGCAATGCAGCCATGTGGTGACTCCAGCTTCATGCTAATTGGAAAATGTGTTTGTCTGGACTAATTTTACCGCTACTGTTGCAGCTACATGTTGGATTCCAGTGTGTGATTTCCTACATTTCCCAAAATGACTTTTAAATCCTGCTCCAGTAGACAAAGCAGCATGCGAGAAAAAAATGATAACTCACAATGTCTGTAGAGGTAGTTGAGTACACTTGATATCATCTGATCTAAATTCACTTTGTTTGAAATTATTTATGTGATTAGCTTCTTCCAGACCACAAACCACTTGACAGAGACTTAAGAGTTTGGGCCTTTCTCGTGAAATTTTGAAAAATCTGTTGCAAGACCAGATCTGACAGTCAACCTGAACACAACTAATAATAAATACAACCTAACCTAACAGAGCTGAGTTTAGTAAAACTGAGTGCAAGGTTTGGGAGCTCGGCTCAGGCGCGACGCAGTCGTTCTCTGCACCATTTTCCCATTCCCCGGCTTTTCCATGTCTACTTCGCTCTGCAGCCTCGTTCCTGAGAAAAAACAGATGCCTCCTCTGCTGCCGCCCTCCCCCTCCCCACTCCTTCTTCTCGGCTGCCCGCCCCCCCCCCCTCGCCTTGCCCCTTGGGCTTTTTTTTATGGCAGGGCTTCTAACACATGACCTCTGCCATGCATTAGCCTGCATGTACACATCCATACACAACAAATAAAACAAGAACAGTATGTGATAAAGCATGAGAATGTGTTTTTGAATGTGCACATTGTTCCTCAAATCTTTCTGTGAGGTAAGTTCAGCTCCCCAATTCCCTGTCCCTGCCAGTTTTCAGCAGCAATAACAGCATTTTGATTTATCCCCTTCAAAACACATTTGTACTGTAATCCAATCACACAGCAGCCTCGGAGAGTAAGAAATCATCTTTGCCTTGTGGAGATTTTCATTCGGCTTTTTTCTTATGTCCAATAAGAAGCCCTAACCCTAACCCGGTGCTGCCTTGTCTGGACAATCGCTTCTGTGAATCGTCCGGCTCGCCACTGCGTTATGCAGAATGACAAGCTGTAATTTGGTGTACACATTTACCTCATTTGCATGAGAAGCATTTGTGCTGCCTGCCACCAAGCCGAATGAATTACACCGGCGGTTATTCTCAATCTAAATAACGGAGGCTAAATTATGAGCGATGCTGGGAAGTGAGGGAGTTGCTCATTAGAACAGAGCAGCTTTTTGTTAAGTTATGGCCTCCAGTGTCTCTTTGTCCACATGAGTTGCAGGTGAGTGACGTCAGTGGTTTTTTTAAGCTGCCATTTTGAGTCCTAAACATCATCGTAACCACCGACCAAATGACAAGCAACTTTGAACGAGAGAAAGTTTCAGAGGAATGAGATTGAAGTCCTGACTGGAAGTGATGCTTCCCGTCCCGATTAATAAGTTTAAATAAATGCCAACACGTTTTATGTTGGTTCAAAGCTGAATTTGAAGTGCAGCAAACGTCTTTAATTGTGTTCAGTTACAAAATAAATGACACACAGTGCAAAGGACTTTTTTAAAGCTTTAAGATTACTGATGATGTGACGTCAGGCTAAAAGTGACTTGACTTGATACTTAATGAATAGGTTTACAGTCTGTGCAACATATGAGACTCTCAAACCTTGAATAGGACACAAAAGAGCTGCAGAACGCCTTAAGATAAACAGTGATGATAAAATTCAACTTAACTAAATGTACGAATGAAAGATTAGCAAAGGATCTACTAGATATGTTTCATGTGATTCCCAGTAGAGTGCAGATCTCCACTAGGCGTGTCTGGGGGCATGTGGGTCGGGAACAGGGAGTGCAGAGCCAATACATACATGCCACATACATTGTCCCATTTGGGAAAAAAGTTGTTGATCCACTGACTCGTAATCAGGTGAATGGTGTCATTTCCACTGTGTGCCCTGTACGCCTGTTCTTGCACCATGTAACTCTGTACTAGGGGTATGATCACCAGCACAAGGTCACACACCAACTGATTTTGGTGGATTGTATTTTATGGAGAAAATATTTTATAGTTTCCCTCTGTTGTCGCCCAGCTGCTCCGCATCAACACTGATTAAAATTTTTCTGATGCACAAAAACTGCAAAATGTAGCTGCTGTTAGCTAATGTTTGTTTGTTAGCCAGACTGCCCGGACTGTGAGCTCAGAGCACCGTGAGAGTGTTAGTGTTTGTACCACAGGTGTGAAAGAGGAAGAGGAGGTTTTCAGGGCCGGGTCACAGTGCAATGCTGACGGGGAAAGGGACCAGAGATGTTGTCATGCCAGTGTTGGAGCTGCGCAAGTGGGCAAGGTAGCCAGGTTCTGCAGCCTTTATGGACATATTGGCAGAGGTGAAGAGACTAAAGAGGCCGTTGATGGAGGAAGTTAAGAAAAGAAAAAGAGAGAGTCACTGAGCAAGAGGCTGTCAGACAAGAGTAAATCTGGGTTTGATATTTAGCATTCAGACAGGATCCGGCGCTGTGGTGAAAACAGGTTTTTCCATTCATTTGAGTGGTGATAGTTTGTTTTGGTTGCAGCAGTGTGGGCCATAGGCATGTCCATCAAGAGATTTATACAGTGAATGAGAGTGAGTGAGCAGGTGGTACCTTCATCACAAATCGCCACACCCCATAAACCGCATCGTAAAAATACCAACATCTATGAATGTGTTGCTTTAAATGAACATTCAGTCGATGACGGTTATAAAACGAATACATAGGAAATGCAGAAGATAAGCATGCTGTGTGTGTGTGTGTGTGTGAACAAGACCTTCCTGAAAAATTATGAAGAAATTTCCCCACAGACACACACACACACAAAAAAAGATCAAAAAACGGAAACAGCACTTCTGGTTGGCTTTAAGTTGCAAACAAACTCTGTGGGGCATAATTTTATTGTTTCGAATTAGAATAACGGCCCGCTGTATCTCCGGGCCATTTCTAACCAAATTTTGCACTTGAATTTCTCCAGACCTCCGTGAGCCTGACAAGACAGAGGACCGCACGCAAGATTATATCAAATCCTTCCTCCATCCTGACACAATGGTTACAGCCAACCACGCAACATGTAACAGGTAGTTTCTTTGGCACTCGTTTAGGAAAGTGTATTTTGAATGAAACAACAGCGGTGGGCACCTTCTGCCACTAATTGAACATTGAGTCAGCAGTTTATAGTGACAGGAAATGAATCATTTATCGTCGTAGCAACATAGTTTTTAATTGTAACGAGTGAAAACCAAGTTCCTCAGTGGGACCAAATGCACACCACACTTAAATAATTCAATACCAGTTCTATATTCTATTGTTTGGTTTTTAAAAATAAAAACATATAATGCACAGTTGATTTTGGGTAGATGCCCTTCATCAGTGTGTAAACCGTTGGACCTCCCATGTCAGTGTACATACTTGAGTATAGATCTTGGATAATATGGTATGCCAAGGGGCACACACGAACCGCAGCAATATGATAAATGTTCAAGCGTTGACATTTCTGGACCTCAAACATGCATGTGCCTGGTACACTTTAAAATCCAAACTCAACTTTGGCCCTGTCACTTTGTCTTAAAAATATAAATCACTCTATGGTTGAGTGAGTTTCACTTTATGAGTTTCAGTGACAAGAAGTGTATGTAAACAAAAAAAGAAAAGAAAGAAAGAAAGAAAGAAAGTCCATTAACTCACTTCCAGCTGTTAAAAAGAGACTACCATATAAATGCATAATTGCAAACCTAGATGTATTGATTGGTATAGTAATACAATAATAAAAAGAGAAAGACAAACTGTGCAGGCATACATGTGATGTCTACAGATTGAAGAAGCTTTTCATGTGTCAGGTGTTGCACTTTAGGTTTAGGAAAGGATCACGGTTCAGGTTTAAGTACTAGTGACGTCTCGTAACTTAAGTTGCATTACATCCGTGACACAAGTTAAATACGATAATGAAGCAAGATAAAATTACCAATCATCCACTGAGCCTCCTTCATAAGTGAACCTGACATTTTTTTCTCTATGACAATAGTGCATATCGTAACACGGCATCTCTGCAGAATATAAGTCAGTAGAAATGGCATGACACATGAAAAACCAAAAATATGTTGTGATAAGACGCAAAATAACATTGACAGTGACGTGCTATTCATATGCTTTTTGGTGAAACCAGGCTGTCCTGTCATGTAATATTTCTGGAAATTTAGGGAGCCAGGCTGTCCTGTCATGTAATATTTCTGGAAATTTAGGGAGTCAAAGCTAAATCTTAAAATAAATTAAAATTAGATTTGCTTTCCAGCAAAACAAAAACTAAATATATCTTTAGATATTACGAGAATTACAAACCAGGCAGTGTAGATAACTTTGAAACCATATTCAGACCATGAGCAGGGAGATAAACGTACAATCAAACATGCATCTTTATGTCTTGGTTAAAGTTAAATGGGGGCACATCTTACGGCAAATATTTGCTCATTTGAGTGAGAATAAATCTTTGTGTCATTGTTGTGGATCAGTTCAATTCTCCTGTGACCCTTTGACTTCTCCCACCTCTCAGTCTCCTACAAACAAATATTTCCACCATCCCAGTCATCTTTCATCTTTTTCAAAGACATGTTAGCAAAAGGCTTCTGTATCAGCACTGATGTTTAATCAGTTAACATGCTGGAGAAAATGATTAAAGTTTTTTTTACTCCTGAAATGTAGAGAAGTCCTGAAGAAGGAGCCCAGAGTTTGCATTGGGTTGTTTGGTTTAGGATTAAGGTTAAGTCACTGTTTCTTAAACATTTTTGTGTAGACATCACAACTCTGAGCCGTGTGCAACGTCTGCATGTGTATTTCTGCTTTCTCTGTCAGAACAATGTTCTATACCTTTTTTTTTTTTTACATCTCTACATTTTTTCTTCATATGATGCCAGTTTTATAATTTGCAGGCAGATTATTGGTGAAGTCCACTCCTATGCTGAGTTTGTCTCTTTCCTTCAGACCAATGATCAATCTATAAACTGTTCCACCTTTGGTTTCTCACGCTCTCATGTGCTTTTAAAACCAAAAGCAGTAAGCTACACTGCTACCTCACATCATGCTCTCGATATTTCTCCCATCTTTGACATATTTCACTCTGGATTATCGTCTGGTCTTTATAACAGGTAGTGTTTTTTTACCGGTTCAGATTAAGCATCTCATCTCTTGTCTCTTCTTTTGCACTTCGTGAGACATGTGCATGCGTGCATTTTCCCGCTTGCATGTGAAAGTGTCTCCTCCCTAAACCTCCTTGCGAGAGTCATATGTTATATATCGTTTATTTGTGGGGAGGATTACAGCATTTTGGAGCCTATAATCCATTCTCAGTTTTAAACACACTCCCCTCCTCTTTCCTCCTCAAATCTACGGCCTGTCGCCAGGGCTCGAACTCTGAACCTGATGGCTTCCCTTCGCTTGTGAGAACTAACCAACAACTCCCCACCACCACTACCTCCAAACCCCCGAAACGAGTCGACCGCCCCCACCCGGCTGCGGTGGAGATGGGGTGTGTTGTTTTACGGCGCGATCCGTCTTGTATGTCTCAGCCAAATCCTATTTTTACGGCTTGCTTATACATTCCTGCTGCAAATGGTTTACATACCGAGGCAAGGAGCCGTCCTAAATCAGCTGGCAGCTCCGTGCAGCTGGGACAAGGTGGAAACCTTGTCATCAGCCCGCTTCACCGGCGATTAATGAACCTCAAATTAAGATAATAACATCTCAGGCTGACCTGGACCAGCGGATTACATCACTTGCACGGAAATTCAATTTTAACTCTTGTCGCTCTCAGTCAAGCAGCTGGGTCCGGCACTATTTACCCACCTTGTTTTTTCCTCTCCGATTTATTTTGAGAGGGGGCCGGTGCCCATTCATGAAATCAGTGGCGTGTTTTCTCATTCTCGTAGGGTCCTTCAGTGCTGTTCAAACACTGCTGAGTGAAGCTGGAGAGGTTGTATAATGAGCAGAGGAGTTAGAGGGTGATGACTCTGCCATTCAGAGGCCGAGCACAATCTGCACTAGTGTTTCAGGCAAAGGGCCTCGAGTGCAGCCACACAAATCCTCTGTTACCCACTCTGTTTTAAAACCTTGTTTCATTCATGTTAGCAGCTCATAAATGGCCGCCCACCGCCTCAGCAAAAACAAGCTGAGGCCCTTCAGTTTCATAAGATGCGATCTGCTGCAGGGCCCTAATCACCCCTCTGAATTTTTTTTAATAGCGGAGGCCTTAGTTTGATAAGAGGTGATGCTGAGGGCAAAGATTTGTGGAGAAAACAGCTGGATGTTACTGTCACAGCAACACAGTTCAACAAAACTTTACTAGAGTGGCCACATGCCCGGAGGCCAGAGAGGGTCATGGTGCCCCACATCCAGTCTCTGTGTGAAGGCAGGGTACATTTCTGGTAAGAAAGTCCCCTCTAAAGAAATAAAAGGAGAGACAAAATTATTGATTTTGAACATGGCTCAAAGTGTTGCCTTCACAGCAAAACAATGTTTGCAACCACCATTGCTGAGAAATGAGGCCAAGAGTTGCAGTTCCTTTAACGGCCACTTGTGGCTGGCTGCTATTGTATCACCTCTCTGTATGCCTCCATGTTAAAATGCCCAGCTTCACAGCAGAAAAAAACATGTTTACAGCCTGTTTTTCTGGACCAGGCTCTTTTTTGTGCGTGCTCTGGAAAGCTAATTTCCTGTAGCGAGTTGATTTTTATATAAAGGCAGGTTCAAATTATATTAGAGCTCAAAAATGATGTAGGGTGCAGGGCTGCCAAGATGGTGACAACCAGAAACACCACACCGAACTTCACCAACGTATGAATGACGTCACAGAGATAAAACGTGTCTTATACAGATACATGCCATGTCATGTCCATGTTCCTTCTTGGATTACATTGAAGGCGCATTTTAGACTCTTATTTTATTTTTTTATTAAACAATAAGTCTAAAATCTTCAAATTTATATAGTTCTATCACTTTATTTCACAGGACACCAAAACATGATTTAAAATGCAACAGTCCTGCTACTCTCAAATTACTAGTGAGCTTGCTCCTTTGTCCTTTTTGCCTAAAATTTCTCAGATGGAACAAAGAAATTTGAATCTCATTATTCCTTTTGGAGGCATCAGAACATTGACATTTAGTAAGCAACACTGTTTTTTGACGTTAACAGCAAGGAGCAACACAAAAACACCTTTACTTGTATATTTCAGGAGACAAATTGTCTTTAGATAGATGCATAAGCTGGACCACAATGCAAGTCTTTAAGTTTGGTAAGTTAAAAAATGTAGACAAACAATGAATAGCTCATGAAGAGTTGTGAATTTAACATGTGCATCTATGGTCTCAAATTTAGCAATTTATAAATCTGTTTTTCTTTTGAATTTGCTTTTTGTCATGCCTTTAATTTAAACACACATTCTGCAAGTTGTCTAAAGGTGTGCAAGTGTAGTTTGTAATTTTCCCACAAACTGCAAAGATTAAAGCTGCAAATCATTCCATTCACATCTCAGAATATGACGTTGTAGATCATATTGCACTGTTTATGGTGCTGTTAAAGTATTACTGTTTTCTCATCCTCCCTCACACTCCCGAAACTCCCTTCTGCAGCAGCTGCCTCAATGACGTAAAAAGAAAAATAAGAATTTTATATTTTGCGTCTCAGCTTCTTTCCTCCTCCCCTTCTCTTTCCCTTCTGCATCCTCTCCGAGCTTTCAGAGGAATTGCTTTTTCTTGCATGTAGGAGGGAAAAAAAAGTTCTTAAAAGTCTTATGAGTGAAAAGGATGTTACCTCATTAAAGAAGCGGCCATAAATCTGTCTTCCTCTTCAGCAGCACCGCTCCACATCTGGACGTTCACTCCAGCCACTCATTGTTGCTCATTCTCGCTGAGCCCCGGATGGGATTTATGGTTCGTTCTGCTCGTGTCACATGTTGTTTAGTCCTGCTTCCCTATCAGCAATCTCATGCTGGTACCTTCCCGTCTGATGTTTGGGATTTTTGCCAAAGCGTAATGCTCTCTGCATCGAGATAGTCCAAGTCTGTCACTTGTGAAATGTGCTTACAGTGGCTCTGTAGTTGGAGGTGTTAACTGCTGCTGTCTTGGATGATTCTTCCCTAGAGATAACCAGGAAGCAATCTGGATGAATAACGCTCAAATGAAAAAATAAAATGTGACGTCTGGTGTTTTGTGCAGGGCTTGACTTTTATACACTTACTGTGAATAAGTTTTATTTCAGTCATAAGTGTGCATGAAGCAAAACTTAATTTATCAGGTGATAATACAACTCCATATTTAGATCGGTTATATATGCTGATATATCAACATGTATGGTATATTATTTCTGGTTTGTACACATGTACTGTATCTCCCACAAAAAGATGCCACTGTTTATCATAACAATACAAATACACACACATACACTGAAAGTGTGCGCTGTTATTTTACAACTCATTGTCTCAAGAATACGAAGACAAGAGATGCGAGACACAACAAGTTTTGTATAGAGATTAGGAGGGCATTTAGATTTAGCCAGTAGACGGGTATAAAGACTTTTGTCTTTAGAAGTTGTAGTGCCCCAAACTCCAAATTTCCTGGCAGTTCACTGCTAATGTTTTGCAGGTCCACACAAATTATATTTGAATTTCATAGCATGCATATTTTGGGTTATGTGGGCACCATCATTACATTTTCAAAATTATATCAGTCTTTACAAGAAACAGCACCAGTGTTATTTTAAGTGTTCCAAGATTACTTTGGTGACTTTAGGAATTAGGTCTCTTCATTCAACGCAATATCATGGGATGGCGTATATTGTCATGACAACGCCTTTCAAGCTTTTTGCATGTCATTTAACACTGTTATAGATGTCTGTTTATTATCTTGTTGGTTTTAGCTGTGTAGGAAAACACAGAGTCATGGTAACAACAATAAATGCGTGGTTAATTGTGAAATGGTTACAGTTTGGTTAGGTTTAAGCACCAAAACTACTTCATGTTGCATCCATTACGTGAGTTAAATACGTTCTGCAAGTCATGTACGTAATTTAAAAGTCACTGTTGACTTTTGGTTTCACACAGGACACAAACGGCTGTCTCCTGGGTAAGAGCTGAGTCCTTTGAATCATCCATCCACACCACTCTTTCTCCAGACGTGGACTTTCCCGCTGGACAATTTTTTCTTTGTGACATTTGGGCGTAGAATTGAATGTGCCAATCTCGCCGATGCACATGAAGAGTGAAAAAATGCATTGTGATAACATGTGAAACACATTGCCGTCTCGCCATGCTCCGTCAGGAGTGAAGTCCACAGAGGGAGACTGCCATTCATTTTCCATTTTCTTACCGATAGTCATTGTTGGTTTCTTTTAACTATGACCACCATTGTTCCTTAACCTCACTGAAGTAGTATTTTTAATCCAAACAGTGATATTTTCCTAACCGTAACCCAAGTTGTGTTTCCGCCTAAACCAAACCTAAACCATGGTTGGTTGTCACATCATGAAATTGGATTTATTTTCCAGTTCCAGCAATGATTTGTAATGGTTTTTTGGAAAGCACAGACAAATGATGTCATCCTGCCAGGATCAATTAGACATTGCTTCAGTTTAATGTATTTAGTTTTTTTAATTTGGATTTGCCGGGATGTACAATATTTTGCAAATATTATGATTTATTTTGATCTAAATAAGCTCAAATTTCCCTCTTTGCGATGCATCATCATCATGTAGTAAATTAGAACATTCAGATCAAACCTCTCGAGATTCTCCTTATAAACCGTTAAACATGTTCTGACTCACAAAAATAATAAAACTTATAAATGATATAAAAACCTAAGTGACACAAACCACAGTGAGTATTCCTCCTGGTTTTGTTGGCTCCTGAAACAGACCTTTTTTTTTTCTCTTCTCTCTCTGTTTTACTACTTCATAACCAAATGTGGATGATCCTTCTGGGCAGACAGGCATCCACTCCCTTCTCCCACGGTCTCTCACAGCCAATAGATCAGTGTAAAAGCAAACCTGTGACGTTGGGTCATGATATACTGTGACTTGACTTTAAGTGTGTGTACAGGTCGGAATCTCTCTGTACGTGTAGACAGAAGCACTGAGGTTGTACGCCGACACAAAATGCCAGACGCTTCCAATTACATCTCTGTATCTGTCAGGGGGCCTCCGAGCTTTAGCCTTTATGAAAACAACGAACGGCACAAGAGCACGCGAGGCCGCTGTGGTCTGGATCTGGACGACACAGATCCCCTCAGCCGCAGACCGGAGCAGCTTTCCTCGCTCATCTGAGGAGCTTCGTCGTCTGTCTTAAATTATGTACGGAGATATTATGAAGCAGTACAGGGAATCTTGAAATTTTTGATTTGTATTTGATTGTTTTCTCAGTGACAGGGTTGTCTGTTTAGTGTGAGTGCATTTGTGTGTTATCGAAAACCAGACTGACACGTAGCTTTGCTCAAATGATTAATTAATAAATCACACGTATTCTTCGTGCTATGTTGAAAAGATTTGTACTCAGGGCCACACCTGAGGACACAGAGGTCATGTCCTCGGTATTGTCTCTGGGAGGTGAATGACCTGACCTGAAATTCTCTCTGTTGACTGTTTTAGGTCAACATCTAAATTTAAAACAAAATTAAAATAAAGCGATTGTGTTTTTTGACTACATTCAATACAGAATATGTAGTTTAATAGTTAAATGTTTCTGGAACTCAAGGAAATTGTACATCTGTATTGTTGAAATCGAATCCTAGCTGGCCTGGTTGTACTTTCATTAGTATCATAAAAAGCAAAACATTTAGATAAATCATGGTGCATTGTAATGCTTTTGTAGTGCAGTGTGTATTGAGTATGCCCACTGGCTTTGGGGTATACCCACTTCTAAATCTGTGGTAGTAATCATTGTGTAGTGTTCTTAGTGTAGTGACTTTTCTTTTGTATAGAAAGACGTGAAATAGTTGTCCAATTTTCATGTGTGCGTGGAGTAAGAATGCATAATTCAGTAGGTGTCTTACCTGTACCTGGGTCAGTATTTATTGAAAAATCTGCACATCTTCTGTAGGTGATGTTGATTTCATAATTATCCTTACTCCCTGAAGTCAAGCAACAGATGTTAAATGTGTTAATAATACTCTTCCATTTTCAGGTGAGCTACTGTTTATAACACAGGGTGTTTATACTTGAAAGTCCACTCTAAAAAACAATTGCGGTTTAACCCTAAGAGTTATTATCTAACTTGTACTTTGGGTGTTTTAATCTATTTTTGCTGAGCAATTTCAGCTTTGGTATTTATGTCAAATATAACCCAATCCCTCAAAAATGAATTATTAAAAAACGACTGGCAACTGGTTTCGTTGGATGCATCAGGAACAAGTCAGTAAACATGCGGTGATGTGTTTGTTGTTTGAAATGATAGAAAACACTCCTGTCAAATGAAATCCAATTTTAAGAATCTTACAAAGTCTTCAGTCTTTGTCTGTATGAAGAGGAGAATGCTCGTGTTCTTGCACGTTTAATTACCATTTCACTACGATCCAATGTGTGTCAATTATCCTCCACAGTCAAACGCGGTGATCTAAATTTTTGATGACTCTTTACAGGCAGACATTGGTTTCCGTCATATGTAACACACAATATAAAACATTATGATCTGCTTTGGAAAATGTAATCCAATGTTTCTCTTTGTTTTTATTTTTTTGTTTTGTTCGATATGTTCAGAGCAGAGTAAAAATACATGGAAACATGAAATTAGACCTACATGTGTATATTACTACATTTGTTTCATAATTTCATTGTGGTGACAAAGTGCAGGACTGTAAACCTAGAATCCTGGGTTAACATCCAGACTCTGGTCTCTGGTTAGGTTTAGGCAACATAAGCACTTTAAGGTTTTCGGTTAAATGTTAATAAAAAACCTTACATCAAAAGTCATTTCTGACTATTTCACTATTAAAAAAGACCATCATGATTATGTTTATGCATCGACCGATGAATAAACATAATCATGATGAAGTTACTATGAGTGCAAAGTGTATGAAGAGATTGTCTGTTTTGGCAAAAAAAACAAATACATTGTCAGTGAGTATTTTTGCGACTTGCCAGATATACATTAATTACAATTATGTGTTATGCAAAACATAACTCGGTCACATTACATTTCCCTCAAAGCATAGTTACTGTTTGTAATTTCTAAGAAACCGGGCTATTAATTTATGATTCAGAGTGAAATATATTGATAAAGATTAGATACACTGATGTGAAATTTTGTACAGATCCAGTATTTATGGTCCTAAGAGGACATATTTTTTGTTGGGCTTGATGATTTTCCATTACCATGCCTTCATCAAGTGCCTGTTCAAAACTCGGCTGAACATTGTTATCATGCTAAATGACGGTTTCTGTGGAGTTTAAACAGTTCAAGTCTGTTTGGGCAGCATTCAATAAAGGCATGAAATTCACCCAGAATACAAATAAAACAGGTACATTTTACCACATGTTAAAATGTATTTCATTAGAGTGTAAAAAAGTACTACATGTTACATGGTAAATGGTGTCAACATATTATCATTAAAATGATAAAAGTTGAATCTACGATGTCCTAAAATAGTGACTTTTAAATCCAATTTTTTTTATTTTATTTTATTCCATATCCTAAAGTACTTGGTCCATCCAACATTGTCTGCTTTGGTTGCTAACGTGACTCTTGTTAGTAAATCAACATAACATGCATGAACTCTGGTTTGTCCGTTTGATCACCCGTAACAGAGCCTCCTGTACTTCACTATGTTAGATGTAGCTTTAATTACATCACACAGCGTGCAGCACCTCCAGTTCAAACAGCCCACACTCATCCTGTCAGCTGCGCCGCTCTGCGACATCAGCTGAGGCTCGACCACTGCAACGCGCCGTAGCTTCAAAGCTGCTGCTCGTCTGGCCCACGCCAAAACCAGTTACATTGGTGGAGAGCAGACCACCACCACACAAAGGAAGCTTTGCTTTAATGTTATCAGAGACTGATCCACGTCTGTACTGAGCTGTAATGATGCTGTATTTCCCTGCCTGTCTGACAATGGCCTTATGGCTTTTATAAGCGGGGCCTAATACAACTATACACCATTAGAGAGCCACTTTTATTACGTTTCCAGCCCTGCAGAAGCCCATTCATCTCCAACGAGATGGATTGCTCTTGTTTTTTGTGATCATCAAGATGAATGAGTTTATGTTTCCCTCTGGCGATGGAGTGGGGGTAGATGGTGCCTGGGATGAGAGTCAGGAGGGCATAAAACACAGAATATATTTATCGGTTTAAAAAAAATTATATAACTAAAAACCACTTTTACCCCATTTCAAAGAGAGTGCTTGATTTTTATCTGTTTTCCGAGGAGCTATATGAGTAAATATGGCCTCTGGTGCATGTTGCGTTACTTCAAGAGCTCTCATTATAAACCAATATAGATTTAACTTAGGACTTTCTTATTTGTACTTATTTTGGCATGTATGTTTATGCATATTGAGTAATATTATGTGCAAATTTGTCCGTCAATCTGTTATAATAAATAGATCATGTCAGTCGATACTGAGTCCCATTACCTTATTCCAGGTTCAAAGTTAGTTAAAAAAAAAAAAATTGTACAAAGTACAAACTATATAAATAGATCAAAATATCATTATTTACATATGCATTTTATATGCAGTATTACATCACATGGAAATGCATCATTCTGCATCGTTCTATAAAAGTTTGTAATTTCACTTTGACATATTTGGTATCCCTGGAAACTGAATTTGAGTATTGTGCTGCAGTATTTGTAACACGTTAGATCATTATTTTTAAAGTCGGCTTAAAATAGTAAAAATCTATAACTTTGATATCAGTGTTCAGTATTTTATTAAGCATCCACAAAAATCTGAGGGAAAATAAATGTTCATAACTATTAGACATCCTGATTCAAAAACAGCTCATTTTGCTGTTCAGATCATTTCAGATAATTAATAAGACTGTTAATTGACAGCATAGGAAGCTACTGCTGTGGACGAGGAGCAGCAAAATGTATTTGAGCTACCTGAAACAATCAATACCAGTTTAAGTGTACGGGAAACTGAAGCTCTCTCTTTAATGCACATAAGAATCTAAATTACAGATGTTGTGTTAAGATCATTCCTTACTTTCTGGGCAATGACTAATAAAGACAGCACATCCACATCTAAAGCCCGCTCTTCAAAAGTGAAAGTGTTTCCAGTCCTCGGACATCTGAGGACACCCTGACAGTTATGGCATTTAGCTCTTTATCCACAGCGGTAAGTTAACAGCTCCGTCTGCTCCATCCAACCATAAAGTCTTTATCAGGACCAGAGCAGCCGGTTTGGACATTCCTCTTCTCCATGTTGTTCGCTGTGTTTTGTTTATTTGAGACAGAGTTGTAAAAGATGTTCTAAACCTGGTCCTGGCACGGGGTCAGACTGCTGCCGAGGCTTTGATGAACAACTGTAACTGCAGAGCACCCCGCCACAACCACCACCCACCACCATCCCCATAACCATCCATACACCCCCTCAAAAACCACCCAAAACCCCAAATCTAAATGGGGGGCTTTGATGTGGCTGGATGGTGCCTGTTGTTATTGTTTGTATCAGTGCTTATCACTGGTGAACCCCCCTCTATTTTACCCCTGTCCTGCACCAAAACCCCCACGCACACCCCTCTCTGAACCATAAAGCTCTTTAAGGTTGTGGTTTGACATTTTTCTCTTCTGCCTGTTGTTTCATCTATTAAAAATAGACTTCTTTTCTTTTTCTTCTTCTGTTCTTTTTCTCTCTCTTTTTTTTCCCCTTCTTCTTCTTCTTCTCTCCTCAGTACAGCCAGGCTCTCCCTGATAAGGATGATGGATGGGGCAGAACTCTGGCTCCAGCCAAGCCCGGCAGCTTCCTGGGAGCTGAGAGATACAGAGGGGGAAGGTGGGGAGGTGTGTGTTGCGGAGGGGGCGGAGGAGCTGTATTGATGGAGGGGGTTGATTACTTACCCTGTGCTGCACACAGGACTGCCAAATAAAATTATACTATACAGGTTGAGCCCCTCGACTTGTTTCCGATCTTTGCTGTAGGTGAGGTGAAAGCGAGCAGTCATGATTTCAGTTTTTGAGTTTTATCCAAGAGGACTTATTATTTATAGTCCAGTGGGTGTATTCTTTTTAAGCCGCTACAAAAATCAGTGAAATGGGACAAAACATGTCTGCCAACACTTATTCATGCTGGTTAAAAAACAGAATATTCTAATTTTACAGTCAGTTTTAATAATCTATTAAAGATGTTGGGCAGTCACATATGAATCTAAAAACACAACTTGGAAAATCTTTGATTAAAAGCATGTGAATCAAAGTGAATCTGTAGATACTAGAGGAATGAAACTCTTTTTGTGTGTGATAGATTTAGTGTGACAAGACAAAAATGTGAAATTACAAGAATAAAGAGACATCGTAAAGTCCACTGATTCCACTTTTTTGGAATATAACTGAATATTATGACTTTATCTTTTGTAATAGAAAATATCTGCCTTACACTGACTTTAATACTTAATTTTTCCACACAAATCAACTTATTTTATCATTTTTCTCATTATCGTTGACATAAATGTTGTAAGATGAGTTTACTTCATAACCAAAGAAGCAAAATGGTGTGGGCTGACTGGTGTTGCTTCATGTCTTCATCTATCATAGAGCCTTCCAGACTGAAGGCACCTCCCTGGTGCAGACAGGATGCCCCCTCATCAAGTGTCTGTTTGAAAAAACTGATATCATTTATGTTGTTTTTCTTGTTAGAAGTTAAATCATAAACACACGAGGAATGAGCTTTAACATGAAGTTTCAAAAGGCCACTTTTATTCCCAAGACAAAAAGGCCAGAGGTGATGCTCCCCTCCCTTGTGTACATCACTGCACCTCATTAAAAACAACACTCTAATGCTTTACAAGCTGAATATTCATCTACATATTTCTTTAATCTCATCAAAACCTCCCCTGGGTCGGGCGCTGACATGCAAATAGATAAAAGATTCACAAATTGAACTTTCTCCTATGGTTTTTTCCGTGAATTTCTACGTAAAAAAAAAAACTGTATGATGCTCTGTTTACTGTGACCTACAGAAGCACCACCAGGTCACGTTTTGTTTGTGGAAACTTAGCCGACCAAAGAAAAAGGTCCGATCTCTGCAGCTCTATCTCCTGCTGTAACCTCCAGGCCACGCAGTGCCGTCCTGCTGGAAAACAGTGATTACATTAATGATTTGTTTGGGTTTCAGGAAGACAGAGAGGAGGGTTGGAAGCCCAGCAAATATACTGTGAAATAAAAAGCCTAATCCGTGTTTACATCCCAAGAAAGGACAGGCATTTGCTTTCATTATGAATCAGACGAGATAGTGTTTCCCACAGATGTAGAAAACTGCTTTTTAAAACCAATTTTCTGCAGCTTCATCTGTGTTTCTAGGATTAAGGGTGCAACGTCTGTGAGCTGAGAGACGCATCAACTGCTGTATCTCAGTGAAATCAGAGACATCGACAGGGACAGTGGCCGGGAGGCTGCCAACTGCAAAAATAACTGTGTGTCCTCATGTCCGGGACTTAAATTCCCTCCGTGCACACCTCAGCTCTGTCACACTTCTGATGCACCAGGAGATACAGTCAAGGGACAACTATTTTATTTCCCAGAATTCCTCCATTCCCCCATAAGGTGTGCGCTCACGGCTCACGATGATGATTTAGGGGTGTTTATCCCCGCTCGCTTAAACATTTACTTTTCAGCACAAGGTGAAGCTGGAAAGAAAAATGTCTCTCTGTGGGGTTCAACCTCTGGAGGATTTAACACCATCCCTCACCCTCCACACAGCTGACGTTTACAAGACACGCAACTCGTGATGGCACCCAAGGAATCATGGGATACATATTAGGGGTCGTCTGGCTGACTGTCCGATGGCGTGCGCGTGTATATTTTGTAAGGTCACCCGAGGAAGTACATCGCGTTTCGGTTTGATTTCTACATCGCGTCTGGGAGGCATCAACATTTTTCATAACAACACATTGTTTTGATCCAGTTCCTCTTTTTAATGACCCGTAATCCTTTACTGTAAAACGGCTGGAAGGAGATCCAAAGACCCCTGCTGAGTGACTTATTATCAGTTTATGCTTTAGGATGGAGAAAAAATAAATGAACATTTCTCTGCACGCCCTGAACCTTCACCTTTTTATGTTCTTCTCAGATTCTTTACTCCTTCTTGGACATTTTATTGCCTCTTTCGTCTCTCTTTTAAATTTTCTTGCTTCACTCCCCCTCACATGTCTTCACACCCCCAATCCCTCTTTTCTCTCTCTCTCTCTCTCTCTCTCTCTCTCTCTCTTTTTTGCCCCACTCCACCTCCTGTGTTAAGCCTTGATAATACGCAACACCTTGAGCTTTTTAAGAGGCTGCAATTTCAGATAAATTACTCCAGAGATGCTGCTGGATGTTAAGTGCAGAAGGGTACTTCTGGGTGAGGGGACAGCTAGGCTTTCTTCGACTCCATTTAGGATGAGGACACGGGGGTCATTGAAGGGGATGGGATCTTAAGTAGGGCCAAATCAGGGTCAAAATTGTAATTAAGTCTGAGCGATTGTTTTTAAGCACTTGGAATATCAGATAATTTGGTTTAATGGATGTAAAATGTAAGGTTTGATAGTGACAGAAGCCTAAAATAACTTTCAGGTTTTAATGTTTGTGTGTGTCTGGGGGGCGGGGGTCCTAGAAAAGGGGGCGTTTAACTGAGGCCCATTACGACATGTGGAAGAAAAAGGTCGACCATGATTAGTGACCGCCTTAATGGTATAATGCCGCCTCGCCTCTATGTCAGTTTCCTGGAGGGAAAGAGTGAGCATGCAATGCATCAACCACTAACTCTAACTAACTAAACTAATTTATTTGATGAAGTTAGTCTCTTTTTTGAGAGATGTTGGACAGTCACATATGACTTTTGTCATCCAAAGGTGAATAAAAGCAGTTGTAATGTTTCCATGCCTATAATGATCACGTTAACTTGCTGAGGTTTAGCAGGTAGGAGAATATTTAACACCATATCTAGTATTTATCATTTTAGCATATTTTGCTAATTAGTGCTATACCCAAAAATGCGTCTGGGCTGATGTCATTAGACCTCATGATAGTTTTAGAGGGAGCATTAGGGAGTCATCATTATCATGGTATAATAATTAATTATAATATAAAGTTATTATTATTAATCTGAGGGAAACAAGAGAAACAACTTTTATATTTTTGGATATTTACTACGATCGTGGATGGTGCCAGAGAAAAGCCCATGTTGACGGAACATTTATCATGTTTACATTTCGCTTGATACCATTCTAACATTTTGTATGTTAGGATGCAATAATACGAATAAAATAAGAATAACTTCATCAATCTGTCACCATGTGAGACACTCTCATGATTCAAGCTTAGTTTTTTAGACACACTACATTTATAAACAACTAACAGTAGGCAAATTATGTTTTTGAAGACATGTAAATGTTCACTGACATTGCATGGGTGTCTTTACTCTAAACATTTAAGTGAAATCATGAACCAGAGAGCTTTTGTTGCCTGAACCAGGCCACACATAGGATGTGGACCCTGCATCAATTTATTGATTATCCACCTAAAGCTCCCTACAAATTGTTGTACTACCTTGTTGCCATTGAACATTATGTTTTTCTGAACATGTTTTAGTTGAAGAAAATTATTAGTAGTCTATATAATTGTAATTTCTAGCAGATGAGGTTGCATGTAACTTTACTTTTATGTAAAAATATGTTGTTAAAGACAGAGCCCACATGTTGCTGACTCTACCTCCCAGTTGGACCAAATGGAGGAACAGTACGTTTACAGTTTGCGGCTAACATGTTTTAAAGTGTTTTGGACAATCAGTCCTTTCTAAAAGCATCTTGAGGGCATATTCAGCCATGTCGGTCAGATTTATCTGATTACACGGCAATCAAATGGACAATAATTGATGACCTGATATACTAGTCCAACCCTGTGTGTGTGTGTGTGTGTGTGCGTGTGTGTGTGTGTGTGAGAACAGTGACAGACGTGGCGTCCGCTGACAGCCCGGCTCGGTCTTATCTGCACTGCAGGAGTGACGTTAGAGAACCAGGAGGGGGGAGGGAGGGGCAGATAGAGAGGTAGAGGGGTGGATAGGTGGTTGTGTGTGTGTGTGTGTGTGTGTGAGTGTGTGTGTGTTTTTCTTTTCAACACACACTTGTCACAGTGTTCCTCACTTTTAATTCTCCTCTTCTGATACCCGGCCACTTTCTGACCTTGTGACCGCTGACACAAATCTTAATCATTGGTTCAATGTGACGCTGGTGGTCTCATGTTGCCATCTGCTTGCAAAACAACATCAACAATGTTAACTTCATACCTAAAATGGATATAAATAATTGTGGTAATATTTACCCTGCAAAATGAAGAAGACACAACAAGGAGCTCCACTGTACTGCTTTTTTTTTTTGTTTTGGTATTTCGTTGGTTGAGCTACGGTGAAGCAATTACACTTTTGCAATATGAACAGCCACCACAATTGACCACGCTGTGGTTAACTGATGAAGTGCAGATGTTCATTTGTGTAGTTGCCAATAAAGGGATCTCAAAAGTAAAGGATTGTTCCTGTGTGTTTGTGTCGCAATGAGGATGACGTCGCATCAGATTACGCTGAGCTAAAGAATCTGACTACATACTCATCCACCACCCCGAGCTCCAGACTTCTACATGTGTGCTGGCAATGGACATAGGTACTTGACCTAAATCGTATACATACGTACGTATTTATATAAAATATGAATATAATTTCCAGGCATACTGAGCTATATAAAAATGCTGAGACACCTTTTGCTCCCAGTTTTATTTATTTACATTTTTGTGGGGTTAGACTGAGGTTGAGTAGTTTTGGTTAAGGCCTTTTGTCAGAAAACATGAGGGGTTTTTTTAATATAAATTTTTTTAGTCTGATCCAGGTCGAACATGAAAAGCAGAGAAACCAATTCAACACACATGAAGGTGCGCATCTCCTGTTTCACTTGTTGCTTTCTCATCATTCATCGGTACCAAAATATTACTCATAAGAAAAAAGAAAGAAAGAAAGAAAGAAAGAAAGAAAGAAAGAAAGAAAGAATGTCTTCCTGGTTGTGGGAAAGATGAGGAGCCAGCAGAGATGGTGGAGAGGCTGAATAGGACAAGGGTTAGAGGAGGTGATTTGAGACGGAGAGATGACAAGGGCTAGAGAGAGGAGGAGGAGGAGGAGGAGGAGGGGGCACGGTGAGGAGAGAAGATGAGGTAAGAGAGTCGTGGGAAAGAGATGAGAGAGAAACTATACCAATCTGAACATCTGTGACCTCGGTGAGCCTCTACAGGTGACCAGGTGGAATTACAAGGTTTCGAGGGGTTAAGCAATGAAAAGACCTGAGGATAGCTCTCACCACATAGAGGGCACACTACTTCCTGTCTTGGCACTAAATTGTGGGACATAAATTCTGCATGAGGTGCAGGATGATAGCGTGGATTGCCCATGAGAGAGAGAGCAGTCCCTCCCTTGTCCACCATGTGTTGCAAAAGACTCGGATTGTCACCTCATAAATACGTGATAGACATTAAACTCACAGAAGCACCGAGTTCATTGTTCTTCACTGTGCCACTTGCTGCTTTGAATTTCCCCGCATTCTATCATTATCCTGGATTGGATTTATGATGACAGCATGTACTTGTTTGGAGGACGTGATTAGAAATAGAGGAGTGAGATGTCAGAAAATAAAGAGTTGTGAAATAAAAAGAAAAACAGCAAGTCAAGAAAAGAGATAAAGAACACTGCTGTCATGGCCATTTTCCAACAAAGCCATTGGTCAAATAGAAAATGAAAAGACACCAATGTTTTGTTTTTTTCTCTCTGTTCTTGGGATGCAGAAATGTGAATCACAACTTCTGATTTTACAGGACGTTAAAAATGTAGAGTGGGAAATAAACTCCAGATTATATCTCATCCATGAAACAGTAGCCAAATTAATCCGAGCTCATATTTTCATGCTAAGCCAAGCAGAGCTCATTAAAGCACGTAGAGGAAGTCTGTATTCACAGAAGGAGTTGAACCCGAGTGCAAACCGCAGAGAGCAGCAGCCGCCACTTGTTTCTGTTTATTTCACATTCATGCTGCTTGTCTGATGGGACGCACATCAAAGCAAAGACGGACGCATGAGACAGATTGTCTTTGGTTTTTCTAACATTTTTCTTGTTTTCTTTCATTTTGTTTCCCTTCGCTCTCTATCTCCGTAACTCAGGGGAACATGGAAGCCGTGTGACCCTGGATGATTTATCAAGACTTTTTTTTTTTCCTCTCTCTCTCTCTTCAGTTAAAGTAAATGAGTGGTATGTGGGGAGACTCTGGATAGTCCACAGCCCCCCTCACGGGCTATTAGGCCTCCCTCCGCCTCCCCCTGTGGAGAGAAGAAGATAAGGGAAAATTGAAAATGAAGAGGAAAGAGAGGGAGAGAGAGAGACATCACTACATCCACCGGCAGACCTCTTGTTCTCCTCCACTATCTCTCTTTTTCTCCCTCCTTTGAGCTTGATTAGCCGCCAAGCTTAAGAGGCTTGTTATCAACCTTGGAGACGATGGAAGTTCATCGGCCACAGGACTTGACTGATGGAGACGGGGATGGAGGCTTTTTCTTGAGCATGTATGTGTGTGTGGAGGAAGTGACTTATATCTTTTTGACTGATGTGGAGTCACGGTAGAATGCGGTCAGTTCATTCATATCCGGGGCCGTGGGGACTCCAAAATGTCTGCTGGCTGGTTCTCATTCGGTCACATCTAAGTGCTGCACACAGCCGGTTGTTTGGTGCAGGGTCAGCAAAGACTTCAACCGTCTAAAACCTCCTTTGTAATTCAGAAAAATAGAAAAAGAAAGTTCACATCAGACACAAAACCTTCGGGCTACAAGCACCCACTTACTGAATTCTCCCTTGGGGATCAATTAAGTGTTACTTTATCTTATCTCATCCATAGGAGGTCAGAAAACTCTTAAAGAAGAAGGCCAGACTTCAAGTCCATCTAAGTAATTTCTTCAATCCTTCCATTACAAAGACATGCTTTTTGATCCGCCAAGGTTAGGTAAAGTTTATACAACTAAAACGAATTGATTCAAGGGGGAACTCCAGGTTAGCTCTGTGCTCTACTGTGCAAAATCTAATAACAATTGACCGCTTGAGTCAGCGTCACTTGAGGCTGAAGATTACAAGGTAACATTCTGGTTTCATGGAGTTAGAAAGAATAGAGTTTACCGGACCTCTGTGGCCCCGAGTCCTCATCTCTGCTTGAGGTCAGCAGCTCTAGGCTCACTTAGCCGTTCTAGCATAACAAACCTGAATCGCCAACTGACCTTTCCACAGTTGAGTTGCATTGTGGGTAGCATAGGCACCATGTTCTACAGCATCAGTTTTGATCTTATTTCTTTTAAACTGGTCATCGTGAGTATCAACGTATTAAAGAACAAGATAACATTAGTAAATATTGGAACAGCCATGGCTTCTTTGCTGTGTAAATGAAGCCGTACACATGGTAGTAACCACACGTTTCTGATTAGTTAGCAGTGTTTAGTCCAAGCAACCACCTCTGGGGCTGGGAAATGAAGCCAACGCAGAAGTGCTAAAAACTGTTCCTTAAGCTCGGCTGCCTGAGGATGGCTGCAGAAGTGAGTCAGTCTCCAAAAGCCCCCATGTTAAAATGTCCAACTTCACAGCAGAAATAAACATGTTTACAGCCTGGTACAAAAAACAGTTTTGGTCTCTATAGCTAAGTTCCCCGTTCATGACAACTGTACTGAGGGTGATTTTTTTCGTAATTCACCCGTTTAAATTATATTAAGGCTTAAAGTTACGCATAATTAACAGCGAGGCCTCTTTGACTGACAGGTAAGTGCCGTTACAGATGGCCCCCAGGCGTCATTCGCCCCACCATAGGTCTGCTGTTGATTTTTAGATTAACCAGGAGGTGGAAGAAGTAGTACTGCCAACATAGCGTTGTCGAGCGCCTCAAATTATGGCGTTTCAGAAATCTGTGGGTGACGTCATTCCTGCTCTGTCCATTCTTTATACTGTCATTGGTTTAGTCCTGCAAACTCTGCCCTGGGTTGCATACCAAACCAGATGTTTAAGGACATTTTATAAACCAAATAACTAAATTACTAATTGAGATGATGACAATAGTCATTAGTTGCAGCCCTACTGTCATCCTCACCTCAAGCTGATCCAGGAACTAATTTTAGTGGATATTGGATTGGATCTGAGAAACCTTTTGAGGCAGTTGCTGTGCGAAAGAGGGGCAAAACCACTGACTTGGTGAGTGGGTCATTTATCCACTTCAGGTTGTTCTGTCGATCATGTATTGTAGGTGCAACCTCTTTACTGTCAGATTTTCTCAATCAAAATCATGCTGTATGGCCTAGATTTGCTTAATTCAAGAATAATACGGAAGAAAAATGCGATTCATTCTTAAAGCACTGGAGGAAGAATTCCTGTTTGTCAAGGAATTGGTCTTCTACTCTCCCATCAAATGTGTTTTTTTCTTTGCCAGTTGGCGTCAAGACAATTACGAGAACATCCTCGTAGTCTTATCAGAAGTGGTATCAGCTGCAGTTCATGACTCGATGAACATTGTCTCTTAGTGTTTCTCTCCTCTCTGTCTGAGTCCTCGCCAGCTCTGGATGAGGCCTCAGAGGACGACAGGACCATGTAAACATTCCCAGCCCTCAGAATCTGTCTGTCTGCCGGGGGTGATGCATCTGTCCGGCCCGTTTGTTTACTGGCCGAAGAATGTTAAGAATATAGGCTTCAGTCTGTGTGTGTGTGTGTGTGTGTGTGTGTGTGTGTGTGTGTGTGTGTGTGTGTGTGTGTGTGTGTGTGTGTGTGTGATTTCATGTCCATGTGACCGTGCACTTAAAAATAGAGAGTGTGGTGGGGGGGGGCACATGGGTGGGGCGGGGTCACAAGTTTTGTTTCCTTCTGTATCGTCCAAATGTTGTAATGATCCAATGGGATGTGGATCTGGTGAATATTGCAGTGTTTAGTCTACCAATCACCACGGTGACAAAGAGTCTAGGTTTGGTGGTGTGGAGGTGGAGGCAGAGGGTGGGGGTCAGAGTAGTTAGTGGTGTTGTGGGTCAGGGAGGACTGCACTGCAAAAATATATACATTATTTATACATATATATACGTTCTCCTGTAATTGTAAGATTGTAGGTTTATTATTACTCATGACTTCACTGCCCACATGAAGTGACACATTTCAAATTAGGAAGGAAACAACAATAAACCATTTTCTTTTAATAGTAGTGACAGGGAGCTGCCAAGTGTCATAGACATGAGAGTCCAGTGAGGAGTTTAAGGTATTATAAGATACTAAGGTCCAGATTTGTTTCAATCTGAGGATGCCTATGTGTGAAGTTGTGCTCTAAAGTCTTCGTCTTTGACTTTTTCTAGTAAAGAAAATGAGAAAATGCGTTCAAAATGATGCACAAGATGAGCTTTAAAAAAAACAAAAAACATTTTGTTAAATATTTTGCTCAGTCCAATCCTCAAAGATGTAATCCTCCTAGTGTTATGAAGCATATGGTCTCCATATGAAAAGTGTCATGGGATAACAGCTTTGGTTTCTGGAAGTGAAATCATTCATTCCACTGACTGAAAAATAAGAGAAAAAGATTGAGGTGAGGGCTCCCGTTTTGTTAGCGCTTGTGCACACAGGTGACACAATGCAGTCAGTGGTTTCACACTATTCCTCTGATCAACAGGCGGCAGTAACATGTCAAGAAACACACTAATGCACAGAGAAAGGAAGTGAAGAAGAAGAACTGAGTTCATGAGACCTTCAATAAACTTTTTACAAGGTTTGCAACCCAACTTTAGGTTTATAACACTGCCTTTTGACCTGATACATGTTATATATCATTATTAATAAATACAAGTAATACAAGTACAATACAGTTACAGTTACTCTGACTTGTTCCATCCCTGGCTACAACTGTTGTACTCTACTCTAAATTTTAGAGTAAAATCTGGGTTTCAGAATGTAAAACAAATTCTGCTGGTAGCTCGGTAAAGTACTGGAGCAGGAAAAGTTGAACATTTTCAGCCGTGGAGGGAAATTTAAAAAACTGGTTTGAAATAGAAATAAGTTCAAACCGTTAAGAACTCCATTATGTGTTCCCAAGTGTGCTGAATGTTGTTATGAAAGTGGATAACAGTGACTGTGGGACACACACACACACACACACACCCTCAGCTGCTCTGGACAGTTTAAACTCCTGCTGACTGTGAAAGGTAATTTGAGTAAGGCTGCACTCTTACCGTAACACACATCAATTCTCAGCTGCCTGCTGCAGACGTTGGAGCCGCTGCAGGATGTAACGTATTTAGTGAATCTCTCGGGATGTTTTAAAAGCTTGAATTTGGTTTGATCGGCTACTTTTGATTTGCTTTAGGCTCTTTTTGCATCAAATATTGAGGTCGCGCGCAGAGCAGGGACAAAGATGGCGTCTGACAGGCTGAGGAGGACAGTTGAGATGTCAACACTGCTGTAAGATCAAGTTCTTCTACAATCTTTTTAACAGCTTAAATCATATATGTATATATATATATATTCTATATATATATTATATATATATATATTTATATATATATATATATTATATAGCCATATAAAACTTGAATTACTAATTATATATGATATATAATATGGATGCATACTGACAACTTTTTAGCATTTTTACAGTTTTTAGGTTGTCTGGGGTATTAAGATTGAAATCCAAACATTTATCAGTCCACTAAAACCCTGGTTATTCTTTGTGACAAAAAATACAAAATACAGATATATATAACTCATGTACAAGGACTCACCACTGACAATATTAGATTAGATTTTGTGTGTTTATTGTTTCTTTAGGCCCAATAAAGTAACTAACTTTTCTTTTCCTAATCATAAACAAGTCCGTAAGGTCGCTGTCCAACACGACAGAGGGAAAACGACATCCACTCAAGAGTTATAGATCTTATTCACCCTTTCAATGAACCTTGAGTTGCACTTAGAGGCTGTTTCCAGCAGCCGTATATCAAGACTAACAACAGTGGAGATTCTCTTCAGAGGAGCCTGGCATGAGTGTAACTCCCAGTACTGCCCCCTAGTGGAAAACAGGTTAGATGGCCTTAGACACTGTTACTCCACAAAAACTGCTGTAAATCTATTACTGCTTTTGTTAATACTACTTCATCCACTGTTTCATAATTATGACAGTCACGTTTAGGCTGCAGCTAATAATATTTTCTATTGATTTATTTGATAATGTTTTAATTGTTCAATCTATAAAATGCCAGGAAATGGACAAAAGATGCACATTATAAGCTCCCAGAGTCTCTTTAACAGTCTTGTTTAGTCACGGCAACAAACTCATTTTCCGTTTACAATTATATAAAACAGAAAAAAGCACCAAATCCTCACTTTTGTGAATTTGAAACCATAAATGTTCCAGATTCGATAAATGGCTTAAACAATCGACTGTTTGCAGTTGATTCTCGATCGATTCATTACTTCATTTTATGTTGACATATAATCTCTGATGTGACTGTCAAACGATGTAACAGGCTTTATTTAGAATGAGGAGGGGAAACAAAACACTGACTATATTTATATGCACATTAATTTTCTGATTTTTCTGACCAGAATCAAATACAGATTTCATACTGATGACGTAAACAGAATATTTCATTACCGAATGCAGATGAAGACATGTTGGATATCACCTGATATTATTCAGGTTTTAGGAACATTTTTTGAACATTTATATAGGGCATTCAGAATATGCATCTCATTTAGGGTTTCAACTGAAGTTTGAGCTACACGGCATCGTTCCTGTCAGCTCTGTACATTGTACACAAACCAACTAGCCATGGCTGGTGTAGAGGTACACGCACAAAAGAAAAGCTCATATTTCTGGTCAGAAGGAGAAACATACCTACTTTCAAACATTAAGAAAGAGGTGGATAACAACAGGTTTTTGGACATATATATATATATATATATATATATATATCTATTATATATATATATACATATATTGTGCATGTAAGCGTAGTAAGTGAGACAACAAAGTTATTTAAAGTGACTGAATTCAACCGCTCAGCAGAACTTTCTGGAGGAGAGAGTCTTCAGTCTTGCTGCTGTCCGGTGTGTTCGCTGATGTTCAGGCCCTCCGCTATCTGAATGACAAGGTTCAGTAATCAAAGAATTTGTTGACCTTCCCTCCCGTCTCCTACTGCTACGCCTCCCATTCCTCTAATTTGTCTGTATGTCTTACAGGGCAAGTAACTAATGCAGTTAGAAGGAAACTTAAAGAAGCCTGCTTTATGTTTTCTGCGCCGTATCAAACAGTGGATTCATGTTGAATCGACTGTTTCTCTAAAATGTTCCCTGCTGCTGTTTTTGACTGATTGTATTCATCAGTGATTTGGTGACTCATGGTTTACTCAACCATCCTTCCATATTTCTGAAACAGAACACCACCATCACAGTTTTGTTTTCGGGCTGAAAACCTGGTTAGTTAAGAGGTCGAGGTGGATTGTTGGGTGTACAAAGTGACTTGAACAGCAGAGACTTTGCTGATTACATCCCATGTCCCACCAGTAGTCCAGTTTGGTTTCTTTTTCATTACGATGGTGATCTTTCTGTGACCTAAACCAGAGAAACATGGGGCTCCAGAGCGGCTCTTTATCCCATCTCCAGTGGTTCCATGTGGCATTGACAAAAAATTAAATGGAAAATAATTGTGATTTTTTTAACATTTTTATTTTTAAATTTGTAAAAATGTGTAGCCATTACAAAAATTACATTTAAAAAAAGTTTAACATTTGGTCCAATGTTACTTAATTTAATAGCATGTGTACCACCAATGCTGCTTGCTGACCAGTATGCTTGATACTGTATGTGTAGAGAAATTTGCATTTTAAGGCTCCAGATGTTATTTCTGGAAAGAGATGTCACAAAAAAATGTTTGCCAAATATCATTTTTCAAATACTTTTAATTTGTAATGTGGTAAAAAAAAATGTTAATTTTAATTGAACTAACCCTTCAAGCACTTCTCTGCTGTTCCAACACTTCAGTACAGATGACAAACTTTCAGAGCACAGTGTCACGATGCTAGTTTGTCTGCCAAATGGTGAAAAAGTAAAAGATGTGGCAGCTCATGTGGATGTTAGCTCCTTCCGGAGATTTTTTTTAGAGCATTCATGAATGCAGAAACTCGCCACTGAAACCAGAGCTAAAATAATTTTTGGGTTAACAGCTCTTTAAGACATAGTAATTCACCAAATGTAAAGAAAACTACCACTCAAGCGCATACACACTCCCCCCTCTGATTTGAATAGACAGTGAGACACTAAGATCACGGAGGGATCAGATAATTCTTGCCCCTTTGCCCCTGATCTCTGCCTCCCCTGCACACGCCATCACCAACCTCCACCTATCCGTCTCTCACTATCAGCTGCTCCCTGCTGCCGTTGTTTTCAGAGGTCAGAGCTGTTTGTTTGCTCGGAGGCCCGTCGTCTGATAGCCTGTGTCGGACTACGCCTGCCCCTCACACCCCATCTTAACCTGAGCCCCTATCAGCCGACTCCCCGGCAACTCCAACCTTGTCTTTTAAAAGGAACACTTCCCCCTGGAAATTATGGAGAGACTCTGGCAGATAGACGGCGTCTCTATCTGTCATGGAGGAAAGCTCAGGACAGACAGGATGACAGGCTCTGGCAGATACTACAGGTTCAAATGCATCTCATGACTTCCTTCCATCTTAGGGTTCACTCATTAAGTATAAGGCTAATCCCTTTCAGTTTTTTTAGTTTCCACTAAAAGAATTTTTTTTTTTTTAAAGGAGCAGATAAATGTTGCTGATTTTCAAGAATTTTTAATCCCCTCACATCCATTGAATGTTTCCAGCTGCAAGAGGACATTGTAGTTTACAGGAAACTATGTCAGGAACCTTTTGTGGTGAGGTAGACTTGAAAATCATTCCTTAGCAGAGAGCAAAGAGAAAGATTTGAGAGAAAACACAAATGAGCTGCTCACTATGTAACTCAATCCCTCTTCTTCCGTGAGTAAAACAAGATTAAGAGTCTACCGCCATGCTCGTGACTCTGTGAGCCTGCACAGTGGTGCTTTGAGCTAAATGCTAACATCAGCATACTAATGCGACATTGTTGACATGTTGATGACAGTCTTAAAGGTCCGGTGTGTAGGATTTCGTGTCTCTAGTGGTGAAGCTGTGGATTGCAACCGACTGAATGCACCTTGTGTTACCCTTCCAGTTTCCAAGTGTTTAGGAGAAACGGTGATTAAAAAAGAAAGGTTGTATCTAGAGCCAGCTACTGTAGAAACGTGGTGGTGCAACATGGTGTAAAAACAACAAAAATGATTATTTGTTGGCAATTATACACTAATAAAAACATAGCTCAAATATAGTTAGGATTCCAGGCATGAAATTGCCCAGTGTGGCCCAATGAGCAAGCACACAAGAGACTTACGCCGGTTGAGCCCTCTGCTAACTTAAATGGGTATAATTTAATTGTACAGCTCTTCTAGAATTTCCAAATGTTATGTGATAGTGAAAATAGTCATTTTGGGTTTTGATGCTCAAAATAATATATACAGTCGTCCCTCGCTATAACGTGGTTCACTTTTGGCTGTTTCGCGGATTACTTTAGTGTAATTTTGCTTTTTTTTACAGCGTACTGTACAGTATGAACGCGCATTGTGTTCTGCGTCCTAAATTGGCTAAGGGAGAACCGCACATGTGTTCTGTGTCCTGATTAACTAAGGGAGTACAGTACAAAATGCGTGTAAAAAGGTGTATAAAAGTGTGTGGTTAGGGGTTTTATGGCCTTAAAACATGTATAATAATTGTAAAACTTACTTCACAGATTTCATTTATTGCGGATTATTTTTAGAACGTATCCCCCACGATAAACGAGGGACCACTGTACACCATTTTACAGCTGCTTCTTTCACAATGTAAAGCTTCTTTTTGGGCCAGTGTGCATCACACGATGGATGCCTTTGCTGTTATTACGCTGTTTGGCCACTATGTCAAAGCCTGGCTTCAACTGACTGAAGTGACTTCAAAGCCTGGCTGGCACTCGTCCTGGTGCCTTGCTATAACCCACACCACTAACATGGCAGCTGGAAACGACACAAGGTTACACACTACAAACTGCAAAATGTTTCTTTCTGTGAGTGCAAGTGAGTCATAAAAACCTGTTGACAAAAGTTACCAGTGCAGTGGGAAAAACACAACCTGTTACTGCCATAAAATCAACAAATAATTTTACAGAAATGACTGTCAGCATTGTGAATAAAACTAATAAGAAATAAAATATGACCATACTATACAAAGAAACATAAGGATTTAAGAAAATATATTTGACAGTGAATACCAAAACAATAAAAATGACTTCCCTCAGTTGTGCTCATTTATTCAATATCTCGAAACAATAAAAAATGACACAAATCCCCATTTTGAGCTTCCAGAGACCTCCCTCACCTCAGCACAGAGTCATCTGGCTCGTTCTGGCTGGAAATGCAACAGTCCGTGTGACCACAGGAGAAAGAAAAAAACAAAAAAAAACCTGTGATAAAATTACTCTCCCAACACTGGATCAAACCCAGCAGGGAGGGGAGTGCCAACCACCTGATTAAGCAACATGGAGGAAATGAGAGCAGCAAAGGGGACCATTTTCTTCAGGAGTGGGAAGGAAAACCCCAGAAGAAAGAAAGGGAGTGGATGAACGAAAGGGAGGGCGAGGGGGTTGTAGGTGGGATAAGCTGTGTACATATGTGTGTTTGGGTGGGGAGGGGGTGTTGGAGGGTGTGCGGGGGGTTAAAGTCACAGATTTTAAATCAGTTCTTTGGCCTTTAACGGGCGCAACAGAAGCCCAGTATGAGAGAGCAGAACAAAGAGGGCAGCAGTGGCCTCGACCAATTAACATTCCTGCAGCCTTTATGAGCCGCCTGGACCCGCCCCTTCACTCACACCTCATAAAAGTCACAAACATCAATTCTTGCAAACCATAACTGTCATTATAATCCCATTAAAAACAACCCACTGAGCAATTTACAGTGAACACCGGGGCCAAGTGTGCCAGCAGAGGGGTGGGATATCGCCTTGGCTGGAACGCAAACCGGACTAAACAAATGGGAACGTTTATTGGGAGTAATTTGACAAAATATGACATGATAGTGACTCCATGAACAGAAATGAGGTTAAATCTATTCTCCTCCATCTTCTTTTAAATGTAATGGGTCTTGGAAAACATCTAAGCTGAGTGCATGGTACAGATGTTGTTATTTAAAGCTGTGTTACTGGATTTGTGGCCACTAGATGGCAAAAATTCACCAAGAAAGCAGACAAAATGACACCCACCGCTGCAGGTTCTCAGCTGCTAAATGCTACACGTTTTCCCACCAGCCACTTACTAACTTTGTCTGTCTGCCGCAGATAGTGTACGGCCAGTTTTCAGACAAGTTTTGCTGGAAGCTGAAGTTGGTAAACTGCCAAAAAAGTTATATAATAAAGATAATCTCTCTGATCTCCTCTCAACACAGGTCAATCACAGCTGTGCTACAACAGGTAACAGTAATAGGTGACAACAGATTGTGATTTGTTTGATCATTCAATCATTTATTTGGTGTTGCCAGCACAAATGGTTCTATGACTGGGACTGCATGGTTGCCAAGCAACATTTAAACATTTTAGTGCTACTTTGTGTAGGTCTACATGTTACCAAAGGCCAGCTGCTTTGTGTCATGTATGCATTCAGGGAAATAAGAGTCTGTTGACTGTCACTTTGGTGTATAAGTCCTTTTTCTGATAAATACAAACATGATTAATATTATCAGAAAGTAGGTGCGCTCTCTTCAGCACCAAACAGGAAGCAGGACTTACTTTGATAATGCAAAATACTCTCTCACACACAATAGAAGGCACTTCGTTTGGCATTTCTCTGATCCACCAACCACTTCCATTAAAGTGGTGCAGCTAATCAAAGGTTAAAGTCACATCCTGTTTTTTTCAGTCAGCGAAGTGCCAAAATGCAGTTCCTCCAACCGGCTACAACTAAAGGACAAGTCAGAAATAAACATGTTGACAGTCTGGAACAAAAAATGATTTTGGTCTCGACACTGAGCTTCACAATGGTTTTTCAGAAACCTATGGGTGACGTCACTGAGACTACATTCATGATTTACACAGTCTATGGTTGAGACGTCTCCCGTCCTGGGAGAGGGATCCCTCCTCTGTGGCTCTTCCTGAGGTTTCTTCCACCTTTTTTCCCTGTTAAAGGGTCTAAGGGTCTAAGAACAGAGGGTGTCACTCCCTGTACAGATTGTAAAGCCCTCTGAGGAAAATGTACTTTGTGACTTTGGGCTATACAAATAAAATCTGATTTGATTTGATTTGATTTGAACTCATTTGTTGAGGCTTCTTGTGATTAACTGGGGGTGAACAAAATTACAGAAACATGGCATCAAAAAGATATTAATCCGTCTCTATCATGTCTATCCCATGGTTTCCTCTGAGTAGGAAGGAAAACAACTAATTGTGTAATTATGTAATTTGGTTATACTATCAAAGAAAACAAGAATTTCACAGAGAGAAAAGCTCAGTTTGAATCAAACTAACTACTTATCCATCATCATGGATTTTTTTGTTCCCTATATGTGCTGATTGTATACTTGCCTGTGGACATATTTCAGACTTTTCTGCACTGACTACCAATAAATCATAATACGAGGGACGTTTTTGAGTGCCACTTAGCAGTATCAAAACAAATCTGAGTGTCCTCATATTCAGTAATGAGATTTCAAAGCAACATAAGACAACTTACAGAGACACTAAGCATCACTGGTCCGATGCACTGTGACCCCAACTGGCCTCAACTGTATTGGCTCATTGTCAAGTGTGTGGCTCCCTCTAGCTGAGGCTTTATATTACTATTTAAAGGTGGTTTGTTTTTTCTGCATTATGACCTTCTTTTTTTTGCTTTCTTTTAACAGCCTTTTGTATGATTATGCAAAGAAAAAACAGTATACTGTCTTCAATAACTATTTTTTTATTTACAATAATTATTGAAAGGTTGGCATATTCAGTGTGACATTAGTGAACATGAACTAAAATCAAATAAAAGTAAAATGTCAAAATATCAATAAAACTAGGATAGCAACTAGGCTTACTAGAATTTTTTTATATAAAATAAAACTTTTATTATTAGAATTATTATTTATTATTATAATTAATAAACTTTTATTGCATCACTCTATGTTTAATTTATTGCAAACCAATTTTAATTGTAGACCAGATATACTGGATATTAGCAAAAATAAAACAATACAAGCATATACAACATCTATAAAGTAGGATGACTGATGAAGTTATGTTGTGTGAGTAATTACAGAACCAAACAGGAAGAATATTCATTGGTTAATTGGTTAATAAATGCTAATTGGTTCTTATCCTCTCTCCTTAATATATTCGTTTTACAGTCACACATTCATGGCGAGAGTTTTTCACTCAGTGGCACGAGCACTTCAAGCTCTATATGGCACTAGTCAGTAGTTATAACATGATAGTAACAGCCAAAGCAGGTTGTTTATTGAAATACATGCAGCCCTGGTGCTGTCAACGAGCAGCGAGAGATGTGTTCATGTGTTCTTGGCGCTGACTAGAACCACTTGGATTTTTCTTCTTCTCATCTCTCTGGACATCTGACACCAGCTGCAGGACAAGCAGCAGGCAGCGTACAGACAGTCCTTACACATGGTGCCCTTCAGATGAAATACAGCAACGTCAGGTCAACAGACAGGTGAACAATGGGATCTTACACAGGTGTTTGTTTAGTGATTCTTTAGCCTCAAATGTTTCATTTGTAGCCATGAAATCAGACTCAGACTGTCCTCACAGGGACAATCAGTTATTCTAAGGTTAAACAAAGGTTTCCCAACTCCTTACAAAGAAAGGAAAAGACCAGCGGACCTTTAACTGTGCTCATAACTAATTATTTTGCTATAAATACATAAATCACACATTGCTACAGTCAAAGAAGTCTACAAATGATTTATTTTGAATGTTTGGTGGGTGATTTGTCCCCTTTCCTCTCTATAGAACTGCACCTGTAGTGTTAAAGGTCATAATATTACTGACTGGGAGATCTTTTTGTCTTACTTTGATGCCATAGCGCTGCCGCATGCTGACCCTCATGGACATGGTGGTGACAGGGATCATGCCGAACATGTCCAGCAGGGGGAGACAGAGACACTGACCATAGGCCTTAGTAGTTTTACAGGCGAAGCATGGACAGCACCAGAAAGCAAAGCAACCTGAACCAGGAAGATAGATACACAGAAAATCAGCACACGGAACAACACAGATAATGATACAAGATAGACCTACAAACACATAATCAAGTACACAACCACTACCATGATTGACAGTAATGAGTTACAGTTTCAGAGACACTTACACTCAGGCATGTCTTGACAGCAGTCACATATCCCCGATCCCCACTCATCTGAGTCCCGGGCCTCCATCACAGGCTGAGGCTGCTTGATGACCAATGTGGAAGACATGATGGAGTCTAAAGGGGGAAACTGGAGTTACACGTTTGATAATAACAAGCATACACAAAGTGCCAACAATGAATCCATGTAGCCCGGTGATACCCATGTTACAACACTGAAACAAAACAACGACAAAATATTTACTTAACTTTGCAGTTTTAGTGGAAAACATTCAAAATTTTAGCGGGGGATTTGATGATTATTTATTTTTGTGGTGTTTTGGTGAACGCTTGTTTGAAACTGTCAAAAAATACAATAAAAAAGGAATCAAATAGCAAACTGAGGCCATAGTATTGAGATTTTCTTTAGTTTTTGGAGCACCAATATTCCAGTTTGTGGATGCACCTTTCTTGCATTTGGTCAAATCATATCATTACTGTAAATCATGGGAGTGATTACTGCAAGACATGGTGATCTATGTACTTCCTCATAGCTTCCTCTGTATCTTAAAACATTGTGTACTTGATTATTTGTTTGTAGGCCTATCTTATCTGTGTTGTTCCGTGTGCTGATTTTCTGTGTATCTATTTTCCTGGTTCAGGTTGCTTTGCTTTCTCGTGCTGTCCATGCTTCGCCTGTAAAACTACCAAGGCCTACGGTCAGTGTCTCTGTCTCCCCCTGCTGGACATATTCGGCTGGCTCAGTCCACATGTAAGCACCTTGCATGGCAGTTTGTTGCCATGAATGAGAGGCAAATTTGACAAAAGCACTAAAGAAATAATGACATATGTTTACATTCAAGTATCAAAGCCACAAAGCTTGCCAACGTCAGAATGGATGAACCAAAGTAAACCCTCACCATTGTGTTGTCAGATCAGAAAACAACGTACAAAAACAACTGAAACTTACTAACTTACTTACTTACTGTAAAAAATACTCTCTTGGTTTCTTAGACATTTCTATCTGCTATTTTCTTGTTACATTTTTTTTTTTTTAGCATTCGTGAGTAACTCATGAGTTATGTTGATGTTAAAAAGGGATGCAATGATGAAAACATGAATAAATAAATATTCATTAAATAAATAATTATTAATTCCTCTCAGCTCCATTAAAATTAGTCAGTAAGTAATGTGCCTGTTTCGACAATGTAAGGAGTAGAAAGTGCAGATATTCGTGCCAGAATGTAGGGAGTAAAAGTGATGTCAGGAAAATAATGACCAAAGTACAGTAAGAAAGAATTTGTACTTTGTACTTCCCACCTCTACAGTTAGATAATGCAAAATGTCTGGTTTCAGAGAATTCCCTTGCTTTGCTGTGAAGAAACAAGCATTAACCTGACAGTGGAATGAAATGTTGACCATGGTTTGTACATGTAATTAGAAGCGAAGTGAAAGCCTAAACAGCGTTCCATTTCAAATGTCTGCCTCTGATGATTCACAGCTTGAAATCTGGAAGCAAGTCTGCGAGGAATGTCACCGTGAAATTAGCATGATGTGCTTGAGGCTCCCTCTCTGCCTTTTTGAACCTTTCTCGGAAACATTCATTTGTGAATTCTTAACATTTCAGAACAAATGTGTGCAACTTGTGAGTTAATATACATGGAATATGTACTTGCACTTGTATAATACTTTATCTATCTATGGCAAAATACCTTTTTTTTTTAACTATAGATATTTAAAGAACACAGAAACGCAGTTGGAATACTTTTTTTTTTTTTTTACTGTTTTAAAGCACTTTGTGTACAAAGCAAAGTTTAGGAGTTAAGAATGGAAAAAGGAAATATATAGACCAGCATTTATGTACACCGTTGCCCATGAAGTTGGAATAAAATATTTTTACCTCTTCTCATGAAATGATTGCGACAATGTGATTTATTCCTGATAGATAAAGTGTATGTTCTCAAAATTTGATCAATCTCTTCTTTAACATATCACAGTGAAAATGGATCAACAAAAATATTCCAACTTTATGGGCAACAGTATATTATAATTGAGATCTGATCATAAAATAAAAAAAATAAAAAATCACAGTTAGTGTCTTACCTTTGTATCTGTGTAATGAGAAAGCTCTAAGTTGGATGTCGTGTCACAGCTGATGACTGCACAGACAAACAAATGTCAAATCTCAGTCAGTTCAGAAATACCTTGGGGCAACAGAGCACCTTGGAGAACAAACCAGACAAACCGGTCCATCCTGCATCTTTCAACGTGACTGCTATTATTTATTGTAACCTGCGGAGGATCAAAACGAAGACGAAGGCGGGGCCGTGACATTATTACAACCAAACCCATGACATGGCCTAATGAGTAGTGAGAGTGCAAATTAAGTGACATTGTTTTCCCAAAACACAAAGTTCTGATTATGAACTTTGTGTTTAAATGAATGTGGTTCATTATGAATCTGTATGAGTAATATTTAAAATATTATCAATTATTGTTGTATTGTGGCTTTCATGATAAATCTTAAAATAATCTTGCATATGATTACAGTGTTTAGTCTTTACGGTAAAATGGTCAAAATAGAGACGAACAACGATGAAACTAAAGCACGCAGTGTGATTGGACGTTACTCTGGCTAATAAATTAGTTCAACTGTGCTGGCAGATGTCAGCAAACATGGTGCATCCAAGATCAAGGGAACAGGCATCAATCATTTCTAAATCACTTTTTGTTAAAGACATTTTTGCGGCATTAGGTGACCGCTGCCCACTGTGTGGATTTTATTTTTCTTTTCAACAATGTGACCACAGTGTATGGACTGCATTTACACTAGACTGACATACAATCATAAAGCAAGCAAGACCACCTCCAGATGTGGTCTGGCCGATCCGATCCGTTTTTGGGTCACGGTGTGCTCGCATTTAAACGTGACAACCAGATGGGATATCCAGATGTAGCTTACATGTTAATGCCAGGTGTAAATTTGGGTCAAAGTGCTCCTTGAACAATAATCATCCTCTCTTCCTGTATTTCATCATCAAAAATGTCAAACTATGGAGAAGATGTTGATCGCTGTTTCCCAAAGCTAACCAAATTTTCTCCTGTTTAACACAGAGAGTGATCGACCGTCACGTTTGGAAAAGTAACACTGGTAATCACTTTAACATGTAGGCCATCTATAGTAGACACTCCCATCCATTTGTATGTGAGGGTGTCTTATAGTCTTGTCTTTGATCTCCCATCGATGACCTTGTCTAATTGGCTTTGGACATCCCAATATTAGGATCTATCGCTACATACCCAAGCTATTGTGAAATGTCACAGCTGCTAAGTGTCCGAAGTTTCTTTAGAAACAATTGTGATGTGGTTGATGCGTTAGCCAACAGCAGCTTAATGTTACATGGAAAGCATGAAGCAACAAGGAAGGGAAAATCATGGTGAAAGACAAACTCCTCAAACTCAAAAAAATGAAGTGACGCAACAGACAGGGATGGGCAGGAAATATAAATAAATAAACCTCTCCCATCCTTTTTAACATGTACTGTTCAGAATGGGGCACGACAACAAGCCACAAACCAGAGAAAAGGCTGTGAATGAAGGAGAACAATGCACAGAAAACCTCCATTAATAGAAGATACTGGCTGTAGTCAACTGAACAAAGCAACATAAAGATGACAGAATTAAGAGCATAGAAGCTTGCATTATATAAAATGGATAACAGACAAATGCTGATGAATTTCTAGGTGGTAAGCTACTTTGCTCTTTCCTTACCAGCTATCATTTAGAGCCTGTAAGGATGTAAGGTTGTTCTAGTGATACTTACAGAAAAGGTTCAAGATTTGATTTGACCTTGCAGCTGCCCTACCCTGAAATCCTGTTCAGCCAACAAAGAAATGCCACAGTGATGACTTAAGCATTACATGGAATTACCTGAATACTGTGTAACTGAATGGAGTATTGTATTAGTTCAGGTAGAACACGCAAGCTTTCAAGTTTTCAGCAGCATCATTAATGAGGAAAAATTTGTGTTTTTTTCAATGAAGTTTGGTGACTTTGAAGAGAGCATAGATGAAACGCTTCACTATCCCTTTGGAAAGACCGTGCAGCAGTGAAGATATTCTAATGTATTTATTTTTTAGGTGGCTAATATATATATATATATATATATATATATATTATATATATAATATATATTTTTTAATTGATATATATTATAGCTTGGGCTACACCAACAATAATTGTTAGTTTCATCAATTTATTTTTCTTTTCAAGGGATTTGTTGACAACAAGTAAAATACAGAAGACAACTGTGACTCCTGTACTGTAAAGTCAGGACTTTCAGTGGTTTTTGGTGATGTTGTACTGTCTTCTAGCAGTGTTCCCATTACTTTTGACCCAGATTGATGGCTACCATGAGCCAGCACATTCAGAGCAAACGTGACCCTGCTGGGCTATGATACAGCTCTTGTTCTCCCTGTGAACTTTGCTCCAGAGAGATCTGTGAATGGAGGGAGAGCTGCCGGCCATGTGAAGACGTGTGACCAGCAGCTTTTGACATGATTTAGTGTAATCCTTAAATAGCTGGAATAGTTACAACCACAAAACGATGAAGGCATTAATATTTAATGACTAATGGAAATTCTAACCATGAGAAGATTTATGGATGTCACTTTTCAATATCAGATTTCTTCTTACAAGAGTTCTTCCAGGAGGTCCAATCTGTATATTGAACCACACATGCAGGCAATGACTTCCTGAACCCTGCTACTTCGTTGTAATGACTGATTGTTCAACAAGGACATAACCCCAGTGTCCACTGGTCCTCCTGCTTTGTCCACAGCAAATAAACCTGCTGATCTCAGGAGGTGAAGACCAGAGAGCAAATATCTGGTCAGAACAAACAGACAGCAGATCAGGAGCCCGGCAGCCCGGCGGTTAATGTCCATCCAGCATAATCTGGACCATTTTAGAAGTGGCCAAATTCAGCAACAAGCCATGCAAGTGCAGAGAAAATAGGAAGATTACAAGATTAATTTTAATGAAATGATGCATGTGGCAGCTACAGCTGCTTGCCAACCATTATTAACATTTTCAGTTTCTGTATGAGCAATGCAAAACACTGTAGGAAGGGGTCTTAGTTGATGAGGAACTAATTACAGCTATCATGTTGCAGAGGGAAGCGTTTGTTCGGTCAAAAAACAACAATGGTGCTTGCTAAGGAGAACGTATATGCTGCTGGCATCAGTTGTATCAGGAATGGAGAGCATTTCTTTATTAAAAGAAGAGCAAAGAACAACACTGAAAGCTTTTATTGTTGGAAAAAGATGTTTTCGCTTTTCTCCAGACTGACTTAGGACGTTATCTTGTTAATCTGATTGGTTGAAGTTCACCCATGATAGAAGATGATAGACAGATGATGGTTCATTCTATCACCGTGGTTCAATGGTTGAAAGCATAACAGCTATAACTCACATGTGAACAAATACAACTCCAGAAATACTGAACAAAACACCACCTGTCAATGAATACCACATTAAAAAGCTCTAGAAAAAGCAAGTAAATGGACCTTGACCTTTTTCTTTTCCATTGTTTCAGTGTTTCAATGTAAAAATTCAAAATGTAAAAGAGGTAAAGACAGATAAAGATTAAAGCAGGCAACATTACTTCATTCATTTTATTTTGTCCTCCATAAGTGTGTATTCAGATATAGTAAAACTCAACATAGGAACTTGCACACTATTACAAAAGCATAGTTGTGTGTTTACAAAATTTCTCTCTTTTCATCAAATGTTAGCTATATTTTCAATTGTACTTTGCACCAGCAGAGCTGATTTAAATGGGGGCTGACATCGAGAGAGTGAGGGTTAGTAAGAGGGGGTGAGAGAGAGAGAGAGAGAGAGAGAGAGAGAGAGAGAGAGAGAGGAGAGTGAGGTCAGACTGAGAGAGTGGCAGTAAAGCAGTCAGCCCTGAGAGGAGGAAGAAGAGAGAAGAAAGACATGAGGACCTCACACTGAACTCTGGTATTATCTGAATCTACAGCTGTGGAACAATGTATTTATATTTATTTTATATATATTGAATGTGAGCACATATAGTAGCTTGGTTGGACCAGTATTACCTAAGCAATTAATCAAGATATAATGGTGTAATCAACGGTAATGAATAAAATTAGGTGATAGCTATCCTGTTTTTGTTTCTCTTTAAGTAGCTTCGGGTTCGGAAAAATCGTCTACAAGTAGAAGGAAAATATTATATGTATGCTTTTTGTATCAGACTTTGTTTTTTATGGCTACACCTTTCCATCAAATGGGAATATTCTGATGTCTTGTGCATTTTATGCTGACACATTTCAGGCTGATATATTTGGTATCTCTAGCAATTTATTTTATTTACTTTATTTCACTAAAATGCAAAGTATGTTTTAAAGCATGTAAGCCATGCTTAAAAACTAGTTGCTGTGTTCATTTGTAAAGAATATCTGATACAGTAGAAATAGTTTTCCGCATCAAATCTTTGTCAGAAAAGGTATTATTGTGTGTGATTATTGTGGGAGTGCAGGCAGCCACACTACTTTTTCTTCTTCTTTTTCTTTTATAATTTCTCTTTTTCATGTTTTTCTGCAGCCAGGAGCCCCGAGTTTCCATCTTCTAGCTGCCACATCATGAACTTCCTCAGCCAGGACTCTGTGGCTGCTGTCAGGGTCTAAAAGGTTTTTGCTGTCACCCATATTTCAACAACACCAGCCTCAGCAGCCACAGGTTAGTTCAACTTATAATGCCTGTGATGGACTTTATAATGGCCTCTCATGGGGATCTCTATCTCCCTCTAGTGGAGATATGATCAAAACACAGTTAATTTCTCAGCAGTAGCCACCTTAAATCAGCAAGAAAACAATGAATTATCACCAGCACCCCATGTTGGGAAGTAATGTATCCAATCTTATCTAATGTCATGTGATCTAAAACTTTAAAAATGTGATTTACAGGTGCTTTAGTACCTCAAACCAGGTGCTGAAGCAGAGGTGGACACAGGGGGATGCAGGGCAGCATTAAAGCAGACCGTGTTCTTCCTGGCCTGGGTAGGATGTCGGCCATGACGGAGCCTCTCCACTCAGACCCCCTGGAGAAGCTAAATAGCCAGGCGGATTCTTTCCTCACGGCAGCCCGGCTTCACCGCAGAGGATGGACAGCGGAGGGGAAAAAGACAAGGTGGCAATTTTCTGATCTTGACTGCTCAGTGCGTCAACCCCCTCTGTCCAGGTCAGATGGAAATCAGGGTCCAGAATGTGCTGAGATCTGCCCAAAGGATCCCAGGAGCAGGCAGGTTCCTGTTGTGAACAACAGAGAGGACAGAAAGATGTGCTCTGAAAAACAGGGAGATGAAGCAAAACAGACAAGTGAAGGTGGATTCTCAGCTAGTGGACAAGCAGAAAGACAGACAACCATTATTTGTGTCTGGGCTTCTCGCTGTCGCACCTCATGCAGACAGTCCAAAAGGTTCAAGGCCCCAATACTACCAGTCATTGCTGAGATCTAGGCCAGCTAGCGTTTGCTCCAGAAAGGACAATGAATGAAAGGCAAGGTACATGTAAAACATTTTCGATACACTAAGAGCACTAGAATCTATCTAGACTTTAATCAAACCTTGAGATTTAAAGACTTTGATGGCATGAATGTTGTTTTAATGATGTGATTAAATGGACAGTGTATGTATGATAATGATGTGTTGATGCCAAGTTTGTTCATTAAATGCACATTTGTACAAATGTAACAATATGTAATTGTTCTGTTCTGTAAATGTAATAATGAATGTTTGCGTTACAGTCCTGGCTTCTTTATGAATGACTTGGGTTACTACAGCTGAGGATTGAGTAACCTAAACTAAGATATGCAATGATTAGTTGACAGAAAAATAATCAGCAACTATCTTAATAATGGATTAATATATCTTGGGGTCACGGTAACCATTGCCAGGTTGCTATGGGCAACTGGCAATCAATTGCCATCAGTGGCGATCACTTTTTAGGACATATAAATTAAGGACAGGAAAAAGCAAAACATTGTTATATACATTATAGGGCAATAAAGACATTATTTCTACTTCATCATCATTTAATGAGAGATGTACAGTGACTCACAGACATTTTAGTCATCATACATAGATGCAGTAGGTTTCCAACTGCAATAATGGACGACTTTATATCATTATAGTAATAATAAAAAAAGAATAGATCATTATGAATATTTAAACTCAAACGAATACACAGTGACATCTAGTGGCTTTAATCATACATGACAGTTGAGCGTCAATAATAGAGCAATCAGTTAACTTTAGCTGTCAGGCAGAGAACGCTAAATAAAACTACACTTGCACTCTCTCTCTGCAAACTTTTCATGTGGTAAAAGATAAACGTTAAATAAAATAACGCCCTATGACCATCTTACCTGTTCGGAGAGTTACACAGAGGAATAATATGTAATGAAATGTCAGGAACGAGCTGAATAAAACCCAGGCGATTATTATCAGATAAAATAAGTGAGAAGCCTGTGAGTTTTATTTAACACAGACATAAAATAACAATAAAGTGAAAAGTTTGATCCTCCCCGTCGGGGAATCGAACCCCGGTCTTCCGCGTGACAGGCGGAGATACTGTCCACTATACTAACGAGGATAGATACAGAGAGTACTAAATAGTCACATGATCACTTCCAATCCAATCAAGTAATGGGGAAAAAAGTTTAAAATTAAAAAAAATAATAATGGTGAACGTGAGGGTGCAGATCATTGAGAAATTAATCAGTGGACAAAGACACACAGCTCTTGGCATTTAATAACCAACAGTAATTATGCCACTTTTTCAGTCATAAACACATATATGCTAATAACCCAGTATATAAATAGGTTAATAAGATGAAATAATAGTTGAATAAAGTAAATATAAAAGTTATATAAGTTGTCTCTTGTCCAAGGGGTCCTGGGCTGAAAAAGGTTGAACACTCCGGATGTAATGTATTTCACTGTGTTCTTTGGTTGTATTGGGCATTTTAACCTTCCTTAGATTAATCGTACAGAATAATTTCCAGTCTTTTTGTTGTCACTTCTTTATTGACCGATAACCTCGGTTTCAAAGTTTTAAATACATGAATTTTCTTCATCCCAACATCCAGAGAGATGTTTTATTCTAGACTGTCACTAGCTCCTGCTCACACAGACAGAATGGCCGACGTGACACCTGAAACATAAAGTCATTAACCAAACGTTGTGTAAACAGTTCACAGCTTTTGTAACACAACGAAGAATCTTCAAAATACAACATTAATAATTCAATAAATAACAATTGATCGAACAGGAGCAGATGCAAGCAGACTTGAACATTTACAGCACTAGTTTTGGAATCTGATGCATGCAGGGTTAAAAATGTACTGTTATGAAATCAAAGCAGCGTGATGAGCCCTATAGTTTAGGGCCATGAATGTTAATGTGAAATGTAATATTCAGGCAGTGGAATGTTAAATCAGTGTGTCCAAAACTCTTTTGGATTGTAAACTATTAAAATAAACCTACTTGTGACTCTTCCTATGTCACTGGTGGAATTGGACAAAACATTAATCGGTGAAACCAAAGATATTTCCTTTTTAGTTGGAGTTTCACAGGCCTGGAGTACTGTACGTAGAAGTAAAAATATCCAGTATTTTACCAGGAAACAAGACTAAAGAGTCCATAAAATGACATGCATGATGCTACCATGCTCATGCTAACTGTGCTATCGTCCAAATGTGTCAAAACTTTAATCCAATTTCGAGTAATTTCATAAAAGAAAATGTCAAGGAAAGTTTGTTTCCATAAACCATCTTCATGTGAGTTTTAGGAGTTGATGCTAATTCTCCAGGCCGAAAACCAGAAGAAAAGGGCGCACTTTTCTAATATAATACTTCAGAATACGTTGACGGAAACATAGCTGAGTAATTTCAGAAAATGTGCTAAATGCACAAGACTTTGAATATATTTTCTTCCAAATGTGGATGAAATGTGTCATAACCTTACCCACATTTCAAGTAATTTCGTAAAAAAAAGTGTCAATAAATGTTTGTTTCAATCCACTATTGTTATGTTCATGAGATAAGATGCCAATTCTCTGGTCCAAGAACCTGAAGTAGAGGAAAAACCTGAAAAATTTGCCTTGATGATGGAGCCTAAATCAAACTCATCATTCGTCATCATTAGGGTTCCATCACATCAATGATGCTACCATGTTCACGTGAATCCTGTTTTTATCCAAATATGTCAAAACTTGAACCGAATTTCGAGTCATTTTGTAAAAGAAAACTTCAAGGAATGTTTGTTTCCATCCACAAAAGTGAGTATTAGGAGTCGGTTCACGAGAAAAGGCGCTAAAAACAACACAAGAAAACTGTGTATTTGGCATTTACACTTTAGCTCTTGATGTTTTATGAAAGTTAATTTGCTGGGAATTCATACCCTGAAAAACAGAATGAAATGAAATAGTTACAAAAGGCAGTTTCCAAGACAGGTGAAAGTTTGTTTTTCTTTGTCAAGAGTCCAGTAACAGGCAAAAAAAGAGAAAAGGCCAATACATAATAAATACAATCAAGCAGACGAAACTACAGTTGACAGCTGAACAACCCTCTTAGAAACCAAGAGGATGAAGGCAAAGCAGAGGAAAAAGTGCATCTGTAAGCTAAAACAAAACGTCAAATGGTTTCACACAAAGGTACACTGGGACAGGAGTGCAACTGCATAGGAAATGCAATGACATCAATTATTCAAGTGTTCTACTCCTGAATAAACAATAAAGTCCTGGTAAAAAAACATGAGTTTGAAATGATTAGAAAAACAATAGTGGAGCCATTTTGTTTCATAGCTTGAGCTCCGATTCATTCAGCTTCAGACTGAAGGTGAAACTCCACGTGTCGATACGTCTTTTGTCATACAACCAACATCAAACCAATGAGGTTTCTTGTCGATGAAAAATCTAGTCTTTTAGACACACAAAGAAGCATCACACTTAGACCATCTAATCCAGGCTCATTGTCTTCGTTTGCATGCAAATGACCCAGCTCACACGTGATGACGCCCATAACAATATGCACGTTTTACATCAATGATCACGTTGAGTGAAAAAATAAAGGGATAAAAGCTGAATTCATGCCATGCGGATAATTTCTTTGTTTATAAGAGATGTAGCGTGTTCTTGCTTCCCTCTGTTGCTACACTACTTTGGAGAAAAATGATACACATGCGTTGGTAATAATCCATATTAATAATAATAAAAGTTATAATACCCAGGAGGCTGAACTTTACAGTGATAATACTGAAAAATACAATAACAACTGAGATGTGTGAGCAGTTTTAGTTCATGAGCAGCAGGATGTCGGTGGTGATTTCTGTGGCGTTATTAAAACTACACACATTAGAAGAATGGCCAGCATAAACCTCTTTTTGAGGTAGAAATGATTAAAATGCATAATTGGTTCATGTCACATTAACCTTTCATGTTTACTCTCATGTCTGTACCTTAAATAAAGCCAGCAGGTGGATTAGCTTAGTTGAGCATGAAGAATAACCTAAGCTAAAACTTGTTATGTTTTCCTAGAGATATAACGAGTGAGTTTTAGGAGTGAGGTGTCTTCCTTTGGAGGTGTTTTGGAGGTGGCGTGTCCAAATGGGAGGAGACCTGAAGCAGACCCAGAACACACTGGAGGGACTACATAGGGACCATCTAGCATCACACTGCAGCCACAAGTATGTTGCAGTTAAATTGTTGCTCTGATTAAAAGAATCGGAGAGAAATAAAACTAGAAATCACACCAATGTTCGTCCTCCTGGGTATTACCATTATAATATATATGTATGTATATATATGTATATATATACATATATACACACTATATAAGAGTTATAAAAAAGATTATTGGGTCGTTACAGGGTTGACAATGTGTGTACAAAATATTTGTTAGTTCGATTAACTTTTTACTGGATTGTTGTTGGAGGAGTCAAGTCACCCGCAGGCAGTATTTTCTTCAGTAGATCCAGGTGTGTGTGCACGTATGTGTGTGTGACATTCATCAGCTCTCTGACCACTTTAATCTGTTCTTAAAGAAGCAGTCCGACATTTCAGTGAAGTCCTCTGTCTCTCTTTTGTTCTCCAGAGTCAGATGAAGACGTGGAGGTCAGCTTCATCCCCTGTGGATCCAGTACAGAGCGTGTCCACACAAAAAGGCGAACAACGAGGGGAGAATACACCTTCAGACAAAGCTCTTTGATTCACAAGAGCTAGCTAATTACTAATCCAACAGTTACTATCTCCTTCTTTATGTTGTAATAGTTTCAGTTTCTCGGTTGATTTGTGTTTGCTCTCAGACTACGTCCACAATAACTCGTCTAATCTTTAAGATGCTGCTTTTAAGTCGATAAACTACAGAACTCTGTTCGCTGGTTAAACGCCCATCCAGTCTGCTCATGCTCTCTGTGATCCTCTACACTGTGTATGCTACATGTTACCCAGGTGATTATTACTGACATGAGCTTCGGTGCTGCAGTAGTGACTAAAACTCCTTAAAAATGTCCTGTGTGTCAGATTCAGGGTGCTCTATTTACAGAATATAATATGCATAATTATGTTTTAATTAGTGTACAATCACCTGAAAGTATGAATTGTTATGTTTTTGTTAACTCAGAACGAGCCTTTTATTTGTAGAGGCTACAGGTCCTCTTCCATGTCCTCGTCTACAGAGGCGAGGAGGAATGCAATCAGCAACACATAAGACTTTTTAAGACTACAATATCTTTTGAGGAAACTAAATTATTTAAAGACTTTTCAAGTCACCCGATCACAGGAGGTAAACGTCTCGTCTCACACAGTCTGAGAACAAACACGATCACATTTGGAGGAGACTGCAGACTTCAAGTCAAGACATCCTGCTGCTTGACAAAGTGCTTTTCAGGCCCTGAAAATAGGGCCGTAAAAAAAAGAAAAAATCTAAATCACAGGAAACATGTCGGAAATCAAAGCAAAGCATCTGAACATTCTGTCTCTTTCACAGACAGACTGATTGTAGGTCTTTATGAACACTCATTTCAAACTGAGCTGAGTCAGATTGGTCCTCAGTGTGATCCAACGTTAGGGAAGCAGTATCGGCAGTGAAAAACTCTCACACCATCAAACAAAGAAAAAACAAACAAAAACAAACTGACTCCACAGCTCCGTTCAGTTCAGTCGAGAAACTCAAGCTCGCGGAGCTTGGTGTGAAACAGCTGCCATCCAAGGAGAGGAGTGTCCTGTTTCAAAGTAAAAGTCAAAGATGGAAGCGTAAGAGTGAGAGCAGCGCCTCACAGTGGAATGACTGATATGTTACAGTATATACATTTCAAAGTAAAGGCCCTTTCTGTACAGGTCTGTGAGGTGGATTGTGATTAATGAAGTCCATTTGGACAATATTCACTTGTTCAGTGGGTCAGTTTAAGAGTTTGGCCTGGTTAAACACTCAGATTAAAGGGCCATACCGTTGATTTTTTTTTTACATGTTTCAGCAAAACAAAAACACAAATTGTGTTCACTTCACATTACTGATGTTTCCAAGGCATACCATGTCTGAGGCAGCCTGAATGAAGCCTGGTTGCTCAAACAAGCTGCTCTGTAACTGCATCCACCTGTTAATTATTCATAACTTTAAGCCTTAATATAATTTAAACAGGTGAGTTATATAAAAAAAATCACCCTCAGCACAGTTGTCATGAATGGGCAAATTAGCTATAGAGACCAAAACTGTTTTTTATACCAGGCTGTAAACACGTTTATTTCTGCTGTTAAGTTGAACATTTTAAAATGGGGGCTTATGGAGACTGACTCACTTCTGGAGCCAGCCTCAAGTGGCCGTTTGAGGAACTGTAGTTTTTGACACTTGCCGCTCATCCTCAACAAATGCAACATTTGCTCCAGTTTGTTTGATTAAAAAGTACAGGGAGCAGCTGTTTTAGGAAATTATTTTTTTGTAAATTAAATTATATTTTGTATTGATTTCAGCCTAAATATATAGAATAACACTTAAAATGTAATGTAATCAAACTACTGAACTGAATGCAAGCTTTCGCCAAAAGGACCAAAATGAACTGAAAACCTTATTGTATAGCAAAATATTATTTTCTATGAATGCTTAATTGTTTAGTCTTTAGGATTACTCATTATTCCTTTATATATTTATAAATATGCAGGTTATTTGTTTTTTTTTTTTATATGAAAAGCTGGTTGAAGTTCAGCTATTCCATAAATTATCTACCGTGTGCAGGAGCTGGTCTGAAATCTGATGGTATGCTTTGGAAACTTTGCTAAAACCTTCAAAAAACAGTGGTATGACTCTTTAAGGGTTGACATTCAGGCTAGTTCAGGGAATGTCCTCATAAGGGTATGTATGTATGAACTGCAGGCACATCTATAAGAGTGTGTGTGTGTGTGAGTGTGTGCTCCAGTGTATACAATAGTAACATGTTATATTTATAGTGAGTGGTACAGCGTTACTTTTGGTTCGGCAGTGAGTGTGAAGTGTTCATGCGTCTGTCCTCATCGTTACGTGTCTTCATGCAGGGTTCAGCTTCGCATTGTGTGTGTGTGTGTGTGTGTGTTTCTGTGTATTTCCCAGTCAGTGGTTGGGTACACCTCCAGCTGCCTGGGAGCAGTTCATCTTACTGAACCCAGGCAGCGTGATGCGTCCGTGGGTATAGATGTCACGGTCGGAGCCCTGGTTCATCCGCTTGACCAGGTTCTTCTCGTACAGCAGAGGGTGGTAGGCACCGAGCGTGCAGGCGGCGTCGAAGAAACGCTGGTAGTAATGGCAGAGCTCCGTCTTCCTGCGCGACGGCAGGAACTCGTAGACGTGGACCACCTCGCACAGTGACATCATCAGGACGGTGCCTGGATGGGGATAAAAAAATGCAATTATATTTTTACTAAACTCTACTATAGTTCTTTACTGAGCTCTACTGTGTTTGTTTAATAAACTCTACTGTGTTTTTGCTTTCTTTTCTTTACCAACTCTGCAGTTTTTTTTTTAACTCACTAATTTAAAGTGAGTGGTTCTCAGAAGATGTGTTATAAATAGAAATTATAAATAGGAAGTGAAGACTGAAGTTTTGCATACCGAGCAGGCCGGAAGAGGGTGGGTTCTTCTGGATGGGCTCAGCCATGTTGTCTTGTATTCGTTGCCAGACCTGCCACTCAAAGCGAGGATGCAGGATGTAGAAAGGCTGCATAGGATGAAGCCTCCTGTACCTCTGGTACTGGGTGAAGATGGGGTAGTCTGTCCTGTTGTACCACTGTAGGAGGGGGCACATAGTACTATTAAGGCTTCTGTTAAAAACATTGAACAGTACTGTATTACTACACACAATGTCTTGGGCATAGAGCCAAAGACATTGTGTGTACTGTAAACCACAGACCACTTCCACAGGATGTTATTGTGTCTGGTATCAAAAATGAAACAAAACGCCCACAAATGCAGTGACAGTTGTACATTTAATGGGACACTACTAACAGCTAATTCAGCTTACTTTTCCTGGTGCCAACTTGCCAAAATATAAAAAAACAGGGCTCAAGATGCTTTTTTTTTTTCAAAAAAAGGGGCAGGGAGCAGGGTTTATCAGTGACGTTCAGCCATAGATATAAAAGGTGCGACCCTTTAGCTACAGTATGATGTAAACGTCACCTGACTGAGGTCAGCAGAGAAGGGGGCGGGGTCCCAGGCCACCAGAGCACCTGAGCTGTACAGAGAACTGGACAGGAAACGATGGTCATCAGACGCCATCACCTATGAGACAGATACACATTTATTTAATCTATACATCCAGATCTATATCACAAAAGCTATAAGAGCTACTTAAGCCAGGTAACTCTATTTGGTAAAGTATTGTATATATAGACCAGTGGACAACATTGTTTAGATTGGGTTTCGTAATATTGTTAAATTTGGTACTACAATATGCTAAGAAGTCAGCTGAGTCATGGAACGACAGTTTGTGGCCGTATAATCATGTGAAGGACACTATCAAGTCGGTAATGGATCTAGTTGAGAGATGTGGGAATAATTTTAAACACTTTAGGTTAGTATGCATTCCTTCAAGTTTACCGTCCACACTGCGTCGTGATTGCTTTTGGTTTTCAGTATTACGTTTATGGTCAAAATAAGATACACTCTGCAGACTATGTGGCCTCGGTTCTTGGAACTTGTGGTAAAATTATATAGTGATGCTAACTCATCTCATTACATAAATCCTTAATAAATTAATCTTTAATAAACTCCTGCTGAACTGTTTGTAAGTTTTAAAGCAGACTGTGCAGACAAAAATAAGACAACACGGCATCATCACCAAACGGTTACTATAGCAACTATCAGCATGCTTTCAGGCGTGTTGATGAAGTTCCTGAAGCTGAAACATTTATCTCGTTTGTCTCCCTCTTGGACTTCATGTGAATTAGTGTTGGGCTCTCGATGGAGCGCTGTGTTGTCAGCTGTTGGTGTCGGATTTGGTGAGTGGGTTCACCTGCGAGTTGATGAGGCGGATTGTGGTTTTAGAACCGACGTCCTTCTCGTAGCCGGTGGTGGGCGCTGCGTTGAAGCGCAGCACAGCATCATGGGTGTCTGTGAATTAGATATGAAGTGAAACTTCAACTGTGAAAGAGTTACTGATGCAAAACAGTCTCTGTTTCTATGTTTGTAGAACTTCTGTTGGTGAAAACAGGAAATGCTGTTCTTGTTTGCAGTCGCCACAAACACATGTGCTACAGACGAATTCAGAATTTTACTTGCAACAATGTTTTGCAGCATCGCCTTCACTTTTTGTTTAACCATTACTTAACAACGAATGGTCCCACTGAGGATAAAAACCTCTTTATCAAGCGAGTCCTCGCCAAGACAGGCAGCAGCACAAACTAAGAACAATTCAATTAAAACAGTTTATATGAATTACAAGACATAGCAATCTAGAGAAAAAGTAAAAGTGTGGTACAATCCATAAATTCAATAACATCAGTTAAAGCAAGGACACCCAAATGATTCAGTCTCCAGGTCTTTTAAAATGGATTTAAAAGCATTCAAAGAAATCTTTTAAAAACGTTTATCTCAAGGAGCAGGTGCTAAAGGCAAGTTAATCCTGTCCACACTGAGAAATATAAGAACATAACGATCGTCTTTTAAATGAACATAACATACAAACATACATAACATAGTATAACCAACCTACGGGTGGTTGAACTAGGCCAGTGGTCTATTGTATTATAAAGTAACATGAACTTTGTTTTGTCAGAGACAAGGTTCCCTGTATGACATTAAAAACATGCTGCAAGTGGTAAACAGCTTTAGCAAGAGTTGACACACTGCAATAAATAACGGCATCATCGGCATACAAAAATCAGCATTTTTCACGTGTTGACCAATGACAGTATAGAGAATGGACAGAGTCTGAGTTAAGTCACCCAGAAGCTTCTGAAGCGCCGGTTTGAAGCCGAAAATATGTGCAGATGTGCCTTGTTAGATGTACTTCTTCAATTGTTGACGGTATTTTAGTTCATTATCAGGAAATAAAAGGTTTATGTAAATTCAGAGAAATATTTTCTCACTTCCCTGTTTTATACATTGGCAGATGCATGTGGGTGTACAAAAACAAACACGTTATCGTAGTATTTCATCATTAAAGTCTATCTTATTCATCTTAGTTTGACTGTTGAATTAAACCGCTTATCAACAGTCAGGAAAGATGCAGCTGCAGCACATGAGATCATGGAAATCATTACTCAGACCAATCCAAACACACAGGCTGCGTTTCTTCTGAAATAAGGAAGGCCTGCCAGCCCAAAATGATCTTCCTTAAATGCTGAAAATAAAGTTCCACTGTTGTCATAGTCTCTTTGAATTACGAGTTCACGTGACTGTAGTGCCACTAAAGAAGAGAAAAAGTTGTAATGGGGATGGAAGACTGGTAAACGATAAAAAGTTATTGATGATCCGTCATCCTGCACTCGGGGGTGTATTCTGCTCCTATGAAACACTTCTATGAGTCTTTGAGTGATTCAGAGCACAACAATCAATATCTCTATTTCACTGATTTTTGGTGAAACTGGATGGAGAAATATTTGCTGGTTTTCCCTCTGATATCTTCCGTCTCTCTTTCTAGCTGATGGCTGGCTAATTAGCTGCTGCTAACTGAATCTGTTGTTGGCAAGGAACAAAACTGGGCTGAACAGCCGGACTGGTACAAGCACATCCTCTGAGACCAACAGGGAATAACGTTACACTACCGATGTAATTTATGAACTCTCCTGATCCGGCAGATCGGATGTGCCAGGGCAAGTTATTCCAGAGCCTAGGGGCTGCCGCCACAAAGGCTCGGTCACCTTTGGTTTTTAGTTTTATTTTAGGGGCGACCAGTAGCAGCTGACTAGAGGATCTCAGTGCTCGGTCAGCCATGTAGCTAAATGAAGTGACTCAGCCCCAGGATGCTAGCAGCCAAATCACCTCTGTAAGCTACTGTATCCCTGGATCACTGAAAAACGAACTGCCAACAATAACAACAACTGCAGCATTACACTCAACACCTCCAAAACAATTGTTCTACCCACGCTCAACATCCCAGACCTCAACATCAAAGCAATGACTGGTCAGACAAACCAAACCATGACTTTAAACTCAGCCTCTATCTCACCTATCTCTCTGCCCAGTCCAGAGTAGCGCAGCGACCCTGCGGACGACACTACAGCGCAGCTCTTGTAAGGCCCGAGGTCGGAGGTCAGCTGCTTCGGTGGCAGCTGGGCGGCCCAGGGCAGCAACGAAAAGGGCTGGAGGTCAGCGGTCAAAGTCGTCACCTCTACCGTGTCCTTTATTTGGCAGAGGAGCTTGGGACCACTCAGTTTGGGCCTGCTGGACACGCCGCCAGGGCCAGAGAACTCCACTCCGTACTTATTCATCGCCTGGCGAGAAGGCAAGATTAGCAAACAATTCGTTCTGAACACGATCTAGTAGTTATAATACTGTATTTTACCAAGGTTGAATCTTCTTACCTGATAATTCTGCACCACCTTCCTCAGTCTGTTTCCCAGCATGCTACTGGACATCTCGTCATCCCACACTTCACCCAAAAGGCCATGAGGCCCGAAGAACTCGGCATCACTGCCTCGGCCACTCAGCTCCCCCTTCCGGCGACCTCCAAACAGGGTCTCCAGGGCACGAGTGAAGGGGCGCGGCAGCATCCGAGACAAAAACCCAGAAGGCTCCCGCTCTCTTGGCTTCCGCTTTGGCGTCGAGTCCACAGCTTCATGGGTGTGGTTTGGAGAGGATAGGACAGGGATTGGACGGTGAGGGTCACCTGGGACGACACCCGGGAGCTTCTGAGGGTCGATGTACATGGGCTTGGCCCCGCCTCGCAGCACCTGTGGCAGTCAGAGGGATGACAATATCAAGTCCTGTCGGTTAAACATCCAGAAACTGTTTTCACCAAGAGTCTCAGAGAAGGAAATCACATCGAGATGCATCGTAAAATCTTCAGGTTACATCAGCTACTATCGGCTACCAACCTTGATGACGGAGTGTGCACGAGGCTGAGCCCGGGTTCGTGCCCGGACCCCGAAGATGGCGTCGGTGACGGGTACGCTGTTTTCAGCGCAGAGGGCGTAGAGCAGAGCCATGGAGATGCAGAAGAAGGCCATGCAGAGCACTCCACGGCGAGCCCGACGTCTCAGACGCCACAGTAGGCTGACTCTGTCCATCGCGGCTCCGGGAATCTGCGGAGGACACACACATTCAGTCTACCGTCCAGAAAGGTGTAAAATTTCACTACTTCACAAAAGTGAATATTATATATGCATGTTTTTGTTTTAGACTACTAAACTATTGAATATCTTTGAGTTTTTAAGTTTAATTATAATATATTTATACAAAACTATGGTGGGCATCACTATTCTCTAATACTCTATAGAACAAACAATTATTTAATAAATATCACATCACTTGACTCTGTAGTTCTCTCTTGTGCCCCAAACTGGCCAACAAAATCAGTCACAGCAGGTTTAAATATGCATTTATTAATTTTACTTGTAGTTACTGTGAGTGTACATTAATTCTCGACTGACGTAGTGTTTGTTAGGAGCTCTCATCTGCATGAACAAGTGGGTCAGCAGGATCTCCTTTCCTCTTATAAAAGACTACATGAGACAGAAGCACTGAATCTCCTTTTCTTAGCACACATTGGCTGACATTTACACATGTAAAGTAAAATAACAAGATTAAGGGCTATACACCAAATGATTTTGCAAGAACCAACCAAGTTAAACATGACAGTGGTGTGTCTTGGATGAGTTACAATAACAGCAAACTCTAAAATATGCAGTTTTATCTTGAGATAGGACATTCATTAGGCACTGAACTATGGATATTTCACCTAGGGCTACAGTCAGTATTTGGTTTGACCACCATTTGCCTCCTGCAAACACAGAATTGGTGAATAGGTTGGTGAACTGCAGCCTGTGGCTGTTGGTCCACTCTTCTTCAGTGGCTGAAGGCTAAAGAACAACTAAAAGTGGAGAGGTTTAACCTACAGAAAAAACAAGCTGACATTTTAAACAAATTCAGCAGATCTGATGGAAAGAGATATGTTAATGTTTAGAAACTGCAACTGAAAAAACAGAGTTGCCTCTGGGTTTAAACTGTACAGGAACAGCCAAGAGGTCTTGATCAGAGTCTTTAACAGCTCTGATATATATATGTATGATATATATACAAGAACATTAACTTGATTCAAAGAAGGGTTCTGTACTGACCACTCTCTCTTTGAATCAAGTTAAAAATGCCATCATTGCCCCGAACGTTGGGTGAAATCAGGGGGAAAGAGAAAAGAGAAGGAGGAGGAGGAGGAGGAGAAAGACATCATCAGTTAAAAATGCCATCATTGCCCCGAGCGATGGGTGAAATCCGGGAGAAAGAGAAAAGAGGAGGAGGAGGATGAGGGGGAGTAGAAAGATGACAGGCCAGATGGAAAAAAGAGGAGGGAAGGCATGAAGATAATGAGGAAAAAGAGAGTCCATTACAGGAGTCAGTGGTCGCCTTTTACCCCTCAATGCTTTAACAACTATCAGCCATATTTAATGGATGTAAACGAGGCTGGTTAACAGTGTGGTTTTAGCACATCTGAGGATATAATAATGACCAGTAACGTGAAGGAGGAGAAGAATAAGTAAATCAGTGGTGATGACTTTATTATGTAAAGTCTGTTTGAGAGTAAACCTCATGTGGACATTAAAATCAGGGCGTGTAAGGCGAGAGGTGGTACGAGTAGGTGCACCTGTGCTGGTTTTGAAAAAAACAACACAAAGCTATTATAGTTTGAGGCTGATTCGGCCGCTTATCAGCAGTCAGGAAAGATGCAGCTGCAGCACATGAAATCATAAAACTCATTACTCAGTCTAATCCGAATGCAGAGACAGTGTTTCCTGAAATAAGGAAGGCCTGCCAGACCAAAATTATGTTCCTTAAATGCCAAAAATAATGCCAAAAATCAGTTCTTGCATAAATCATTGTGTTTGTTGGTGCATGTGTGCGGTAAAACTCTTAGATGTGAGTTCCACTGCTGTCATAGTCTCTTTAAATTACTGCAGAGCACGAGTTCACGTGACCGTGGCGTCGGCACTTAATAAGAGAAATAGTTCTAACAACCTAATCTGAAAAGATTTTCCTCCAAAACTCTGAAGCCAAGGAAGGAAACGACATCAGCTTAAAGTCCCCATGAAGTGTTTTTATCACATATATCTATGCTTCATGTCACCTATACTCAAGTATCTGACCCAACCCAATTTTTTCTGAAGTATTTCATGTATTCATTTGTCATTTGAAATAAAACAATAAAATGTTTAAACTTTATTCACTGATTTTGGTGAAACTGGATCATATTTTATACACAATATATTTGCTGGTGAAAATCATCACATCCAATTAATCACATCCTCTGAGACCACTGTCATTTATCTCGGTCAGCCGTGCAACTAACCAAACTGACTCCAGGATACCAGGAGCCAAACCACCTCAGTATCCAGTATCCTTTCTAGACTGGCAACTGCTGGCAGGCTGAGGTTCTTTTTGTTGTCCATTTTAAGAGGAAACATGTAAAAATGAGGAAGCAAACTTTACACAGATGAGTTAAAAGGAAATTCACCCTCAGTACAGTTGTCATGGAAGGGGAGATTAGCTATCAAAAAGAGATCAAAACTGTTTTTTGTACCAGACTGTAAACATGTTTATTTCTGCTGTTTAGTTGGACATTTTAACATAGGTGCTTATGGAGACTGAGTCATGTTTGGAGCCAGCCTCAAATGGCCGTTTGAGGAACTTCAGTTTTTGGCTTCGTTTCACAGTCCTGGAAGTTGCTGCCATTGCTTAATATACACCCCTCACCGAGAAGCTGTGGCTGTTTGGATGGAGATGTTGGCCACATTTTCTGCAATAAAACTTCCTAAACCACAAAGAGTTTCAGTTAAAAACACAACAGGAAGTCCCATTCTACATGGTTAGGTTTGGGTAAAAACCATGTGTATTAACATCAGATGTTAATTTTGGGATATTGCCTACACAGCAAATCTCTTGATTTCTCACTTCGGAAGTTGTACAGGAACTTCCACCACAAACTGAACATGACCAGAGTACAAGGCTGATTCAAAATCAATATAGATCTGTTCTTAAATGTGTGTAAATATAGACACATCTTAACATCTGATTGGGGTACACAGTGCTCAGAAACTGCCTGCATGGAGAGAACTTGGCGGCCTGCATGAAGATTTCAATAAATGGGCCTCCTGTGCCAAATTTTCCATTACATGATGCCAAGGTGATTTTTTTCTCCAGGCCATGGAGGATAAAGTGGAGCAATGAATCAGGACTGTTTAAAAATAAGTTATGTGAAGTATTACAGATTATTTTTATGCAATCCTCTACTTGTGATCACTCTGCTTTAAGTCTTTGAACGCAGATATAAACTGCTGCAACATGTTAACATAAGCTCCTCATCTAAGGGTTTTTGTGGTGTACCATCAGGGCTGAAACCAATTCTAGGGCTGGCTTATTTTTAGTCTTAGTGCAACTTGCTTTCCCCACGAGATATAGATAAATATGTATAGACACATTCTCTTTACTAGGGCTGTGAAGCTCATTCACTGTCAATGTCTCTCGACTAGTGCTCGCGCCCTCTCTCTGACCATCAAACACAGAACCAAAGGAAACTTCTTTGTGTTACTGTTTTGCAGCGGAAGTTAAGCACTCACAGAAGCTTGTGCATGAAATAAACAAAGCCAGAACACAATAGGTAGTGTCAGAGTTTAGTGCATGAATCCACCTGGATAGCCTCAGTTTCAGAGACCATTCAGGCTGACTGTGGAGAGTTGACTGCTGTGATGGTATGGTTGGTGGCTACAGCGTGATGTTGGGCTGAGTCTTTCCAAAAGTTGGGTCCGACTTAACTTTGGTGGACACCTGCCTGCACCGCCACAGCCAAAACGGACAACCCCTACTCAAATGAATGTAAAAACCTGCATTTGGATGCGCTCTAAGCCATGACTAAAACCAGAGAACCCGAGTCAAGAACAAGACCAGACAGCATATCTAGCCAAACAAAAGAATTTTCATGAAACATGAATACATGTATTAACAAAGTATCTGCAACACTTTGCTGCTGCACCCTGCTGAACCCAGATGTGAAACTTGCTGAGATGTAACTTTGTTCTCTTTTTTAACAAACTGTTAAAAACTGACAATTTGGTGTTTCCGGCATGAATTAAGAATTAGCTGGTTGTTCATTGTGTTTCTGGCACGATGGACAGAATTGTCTATATGAAGTGATGTTTGTGCATACAGAGAGGCTGATGGATAAATGTTTCACTTTTTAAACACAATGAACTTTTGCAGCTGTTGACTCCTGATCTTGTGGTTAAACCACAAGTTTTTCTTTCTTTTTCTGTGCTGAGACGTTGAACGTCGACACAGGTGTTTGACCTATGGATGCAGACTGTATAACAATTTCCCAACATTTGTTTTATTCTCTCGAAATCGAAACTTAAGCCCCGCCCGAGATGTAAAAATGTGTTCCGTTCATTATTAAACTGTGGCCAGCCACAGTGGGGAAACACTGACCATTATGAGGTTATGATTCTCAGGGGAGACGCCTCCCATTGCAGGCATACTCAGCTGAAAGGGGACCCCATACCTGCTCTGTGCCTCTGAGGGATTATATACAAACACCTTGGGATGGGCCAGGAGGAGCTGGAGGAAGTAGCTGAGGAGAATGCCTTGATCTACTTTGCCCATAATGCCACCGTGACCTTGATCTGGATCAGCAACGCAAAATGGATGAAGAATCTGAAGCAGGGTTTATTCATCCTAAACAATATCCAACCCTGGATTGAGTATTATGTTGCACCACAATGTGGCCAAATGGAAATAGACCAGAGGAAAGCAGGAATCAATCAATCCTGCTTATATCAGATCCTATGGAAAACAAATGCACACATGACAACCCACTGTGCTACATACGAGCGCAGGACTATTGAAATCAATATGTTCCTGCTGTGTTATTTCTATACAGCAGCTGGTCTGCAGACAGCCAGAGGCTGAACATACTGCAGTCAGCTCCACTCTGAGCTGTCACATGAACAACAGCAGTTTCATTTACTTGTCTGAATCACTTGTTTTCCTATCAAGAGGCACAGTGATAACTACAGGCCGAGGCATACTAGTTTACTGAGTCAACACTTAAGGCAAGATTGAGTCAAACTTGGTATTTTTGTGATTTAGTGCCCCCAGTTTCAGAGTGTACTAATTTGTAGTTTCTAAAACAGGCTATGAATGGACCACTGAGAGTCACGATTAAGAGGCTGAAACCACTAAAGGTTTGTGTCCCAGGCAACTTTTAAGGAATCTGACACAGGAAACATAATTTCTAAAACAGGCTATGAATGGACCACTGAGAGTCACTCACAATGAGTCACTGAGAAGACCAAAAAGAGTTCAATGGCTCACCTCAACAAAAAAGATATGAGGCTTTTGGGGGAAACAGTTGTTTCCACTTTGTTTAAAGGAAATAGCCCTTTCCTTCCGCCTTTACTTTTTCTGTCTTTGATAAAAATCAGCATACATTCTTATCCGTATCTGACTCAGCAGGGATGTTGATAGAAATGTTTGGGTCCACTTTTAGCTGAATAAGTGATAATTTAGTTTGAATGAACATTATTCACCTTCACTCTTCCATCATCACCTTTGAAGTTGAACTTGTTAGCAAACACCTTTGTGTGACTCGGGACAGACGTGTTTTTCAGGTTTAACTAAAGGCATTAAGTTTTAAAGCCTCTGGAAATGTGGCTTTAAACAGTAAAAGCGCAGATATGATATCAAATAGGAGCATTTTCCTTAGCAAAAATACTAGAAAGCCTAAAAAACACACACAAAAAAACAGCTACATTTGCTGTTTAGACATTTCTCAAGATCATGTTTGATTGACATCTCACCCATGAGCACCAACAAGTAAGCTATGAAATGTATTTTAGCCACCTTTTGGCCATCATTATTGTATTTATTTTATTCCTGTAGCATTTGATTGTTTTACGATGAGTTTACAAGGCACTTAAACTAATCTTAGTTCGGTAAAAGAGAGAAACTTGAATTCAGAGTCCGTGAAGTGCACAGGTTGTGTCTTTCTGTTTAATAATGAAAACAGGTGCAAGAATATTCCCTTTCTTGACAGTCATGAGTTTATTTATGACACTAAATGAAATTGGTTTCTTTGGGCTGCAGCTGCTTTGAGGTTGAGAACAGAGAGGTTTTGTTTTCAACTTTCAACTTTCAAGATTCAATTATATAGCGCTTTTAAAAGCACACAGGTTTGTGTGTACCAAAGTGCTTCACAAACAGACAGAATAAAAAATAAAGACATAAAAAAATATAAAACACTGAAGGTGAACAAGTGACTGTGTGCAGCAAGTAGCGGTCAGTCAATGACCTGAAGTTGTACTAACTGCCTGAAAAATATTAATTTGTGCTAACATGAGCTAATGTAATGTTGCATAAATTTACAGTGCTTCTTTTTATATATGGAAATTGGATTTGTATTTGTTTTACATCAATTCACCCTGACTGATTTTCTTAAAGGTCTGTTTACAGAATTACTGAGCATAACCATGTACAACTCAAACACACTATCAGGAAAATTTACAAAAATTAAAATGACAATATTTAAAATGAGATGGATTTTCTGGATTAAAAATAATACCTAAAATGTTTTAGATGCTTGTTATTTTGTACATAAGAGCCTAAATTACATAGTTAGAAGGGTGTTGTGAATTTGGGTTTCCAGTGTCTTTAAGAATTACTCTACAGTATTGATGTTTGTTAGTCCAGAGTTCACTTCATCATCAAATATTACATTACATATTTACTTAAAAATTACGCTATCAGAGTGAACCGAGTGAAATGGTGGCCTGAGAGATAAACAATGAGCTGAAACTCTCTATACAGCTCTGTAAAGATGAAGGTGAGGTGCAGATCTTCAGATTGTTATAAAAATCATAACCGCTTCAAGTTTTACAGTTTTGATCAATATCAGCAGGTTTGGATTATCTGAAATTACTTTTAGAGAACCACAGCTGCTGCTCACACAGCTGAGTGCCTGTCAGCATGTGTGACGCCTGTCGGCTCCTCTGAATGAACAAATGAATGAATGAATGTATGAATAAATGAAGCGGCAGCGTTATTGCAGAGCTTCACACAGATGGTGGTGTCACCTTATATCTGCTTGAACATGTCGCCCTAAATCCCCAGCCGACGCACACACAGAGGCAGCCAGAGGTGTTAGTGCATCATGGACTTATGGAACCATAAACTACACAAGATTAAGAGGCAGGAGGAAGTGTGTGCGTGCTGCTGCAGAGTGTGTTTCTGCAGTGTGTGTGTGTGTGTGTGTGTGTGTGTGTGTGTTTTAATCTGGCCTGACAGAGTGAGAGGGAGTTCGATGGTTATGTATGTGTCAGCCGCAGTAAAGCTCTGAATCAAACAACAGAGATGCTGATTGGTCGGTTGCTGTTGGAGCAGCGTGACATTTATGCCCCAGCATCAGAGAAGAAAATGCAGCTGCACAGCTGAATATCCTTCATCGTGGAAAATTACAAGTGAAAAACATAAAAACAAAACAAAAAAAGCAAAACATAAAAGACAAACTAACCCTCAATATTGCAATCCACAAACACGTATTAAAACATCTGCATTTACTTGGTAAAACAACTGTGCATTTTAAAACTGACCCTGTATAAAGAACGACTAAAATGTGTGGTAGGTGTAAAATAGAATAATCTCATAATCTGTATAACACAAAAGCAGATAACAAAGTAAAGGCTGAGATTGTCTGTACACAGAAATTTGTGTTGTATAAGCGATGTATTGTCCATTGTTTATTCATTATTTTTACGTTACGTTATATTTCCTCCTCAGATTCAATTAGTAAAATGTAAATAATCCCATCAAAAACAGTTTTGGTCTCTATAGCTAATTTTCCTGTTGATGACACCTGTACTGAGGCTGAACTCACCGGTTCAAACTATATTAAAGTTGTGTACAATTAACAGCATGGCCACTTTGACTGACAGGAAGGTGGCTTGTTAGAGCAATCAGATTTTCAGCCCCCCTCAGCTCCACCCACACCATGTCTTTGCCAATTTGTAGATTAGATCAATGAAGGGGAGGTAGGGGTAAGACTGCCAAGAAGTCTGGCTGCGACCAGAGCACCACACTGAGCTTCACGATGACTCTCCACAAACCTGCGGACGGCGTAACGGAGACTACGTCCATGTATAATATATCCGTGAACGTGTGAACTCATTTAGCGTTACAGCCCTACTTATCTTACTGACTCACTGCGCTTTGGAGCATTTCTTTTAGCTACATCTGCATTATTCACCCAGCAGTAGGTGTATCAGTGTGACGAATGAATCATGACACCTCCAGTAACTGTTACTACAGTTGAAGCTGTGAGTCATCTGGAGATTTTTTTACTCACAAAACACACACATCCCTGAGACAAAGTCTTCAGATACTGACTGAAAAACTGAACATGTGTGGAGGTTTGGAAAGTGAACGCTGTGGCGTTTTGCTGAACGGTGAGTGGTGATGTTACCTTGTAGCCCATGGTGTGTGTTACTGCACGCTGTGTTGCTGATGTTGTTCCTTAGAAACGGGCTGCTGCCTTCAGGTTTCCCCTCATCTCCTCTGTAGACGCACTGTCAGCTGTCTGCATGGGATCAAACACACCCACAGATCAACACGGGGCACATGTTTGTGAAAATCTATACTTCTGCTTCTTCCGAATAAAAGCTGAAGTAACATGTATGATCATTCAAATCATTTTACTTATCAAGTGCAACTGATGTTACACAGCTTCAATAGTGGTGGAGTGAACAGTTGATTTCCTCATGTGCTATACTGAAGTACACATTTGAATTACTTCCAGCTTACTTTTTACTTCACTATGTATCTGACAGCTTTAGTTACTTTACAAATTAAGAGTTTATAAAATCTGATGTGTCGTTAGAAATTAAAATAGCCAACAGTTTATACTAAGTACAGCTGAAACCATTAATCCATTATCCAGTTAGTTTGTCAACATAACAACAAGACAAGACATAGATTAGATGGTGGGAGCAGCAGTCTGTTGCTGAAGGAGTTGTTTAAGTCCCCTATAGTCAAATATGGCTCAGTATCAACTTTTATTTTATTGATAATGATAATTATTGGTGCGTTTATTGATACAAGTCACCATAATTTGCAAAAAAATAAAGACCTGACATGAAAAGATATTAGAAGTTATTTTTTTAACAAGTTTAGTTTTTACTTTAGCTGCATTTTTAAATTTAAGATGTTTGTATGCTGCATAAATACTGATACTGAATCATTTGTCCAGGACCAGTCAGGAACTGATGCTACTTTAGTACCAGTTCTTTATTCAGTTTGAGATATAACCACCCAGGTACAATCACAGCGAAATGTAATTGCTGTGAGCTGCTATAATATATATTAATATATAACAATATAAAGACTTTTTACAAACCAAACAATCAAATGATTCTCAGCCAACTACAACAGTAAAATCCTGCTGTTACATTAATGCATGAGTCAGAATAATCTAATGAGATCAGTAGATCAGTAGAACAATCACAGGGGAGATTCTGCTGTGAAGTTGGACATTTTAACATGGGGACTTATGGAGACTGACTCACTTTTGGACCCAGCCTCAAGTGAACATTCGAGAAACTGTAGTTTTTGGCATTTCCACGTAGACTTCACGTCACAGGCACAGCCAAGGTTGTCTTCAACAAATGCTTGAGGTTCTAGGCATGTTGATATAATAATATTTTTAGATTACAAAAATGTTTGGCTCTTTAATGGTGACCAAGAGCCAGCTGAATGAAGGGGAGGCGGAGGCAGGACTGCCACGATGGCTACGACTAGAGCCACCACACTGAGCTGAAGTCTCCGTAGACCAACTCACGTTGGAAAACCGGTTGCCAATTTCTCGAAATGGTTGTCGGTTGCAAACTGGCTCTCTAAATAAAGACCTTCTTTAAAAATGCACATATGATTTGTCATCATCACCTGACATTGTCCTCTAAGTTCCCCAAAAAACGGTTAGTTAACACGCCTCATGGTACTTTTATTTTTAAAGTTATTTTTCCCTTATACTTTTTTAAAATTATTTTTAATCATTTTATTCAGTGTTGCATGAAAAGTATCAACACTTTTGTTGCATTTTTTTTTTGTTTGCTTATTTTATATTTTCTCATGTGGCAGAAGAAAGAAAATATCTGCACTGAACTGACCTGAAGAGAGGAAGAGGGGATGAAATTAAAAAAAATAGGAGAGGAAAGGAGGACGTTTAAAGAAGAATAATTCAATATTGCATGCCACAATATGGAGCTGCATTGAACTGTATATAATAATAATTAAATAAGATCAGTTAATGGATGTAGTTCATGAGGTCCTACAGATGTATAAGCAGGCCATCATCATAGAGCATGCAGGATCATTACAGGAACATGAACGCATTGCTGAGATTGATATATCGATACATAAACAGACACACTGATTGATTGGTAATTCTCTGTCTCATCTATCTTTAGCTCGTCTGAGGTGTTACGTGCACGTTCGTTGACCTGTGCAAAGTGATGCTCCTGCAGCCGCGTTGCTCCTCTCTGATTTATCGTCGCCACGGTACCGAGCCGGTTGTTGTTCCCGCCGCCATGTTCCCGCTGAGTCCCGTACGTCGCGGTGCCTCCGACGCCACCACCGCCGCTGTCCGTCCGTCCAGTCAGAGGCCGCCGTCGGTGTCGGTGTCCGGTGGCATTTGGAGTGAACCGGAGCGGAGAGTCCTCTTCTCTCTGCGACCGCAAAGGATGCAGTGCCAAGCGTCACCCGCAGACTTTGAGCCAATTGCGTTTCCGGCTACGTTTTCAAAATAAGGGCTGTTTTTTTTTCTTTCTTTACCTGTGTGATTGAGCTCATTATTAAAAAAATAGCAACAGTATTATTAGTAGTAATTTTTTTAATCAGTTTTTTAAGTTCACACAAGAGGTGAAGGACACCAAAGTAGTAAATATTACAGTCACAACAATACTTTTCGGTCATGCAGTGTCTACCTTAAACTTTATTTATTTATATGGCAACTTTCATGCAAACATGTATCCCAAAGTGCTTCACAGAGGAAAAATTATGTTATGTTATAGTTGTACCAGCAACTATCTGGAAAAAAGGGCCGCTAAGAGGCTGAGTGGGCTGTGATGTGTTACAGTCCAAAGAAAATCCAAAGTCACGTAAAGTAAGTTTTATGTTTATAAACCAAAAGAATAGCAACAAACTGAAACTGGCACAGCATTACGGACTAAACTAGACAAAAGGAGACTTGATAATAAGTACTAAGTGATCATAAGTAGTGAAATGTGATAATAAGCGACAGTCAACAGAAAATACCGGAACCTGTCATCCTCTTTGCCTAAAACTCCCACCACCACACAAGTGCACAGGTGAAAATAAGGTGTAACCAGCACCTCACCCTTGTTGTGGAAAAATTGCTGAAGTCAAATGTCAATGGTGAGGTCAGGAAGGAAGAAAGTGTTCAGGAGCCTCTGATGTCTTATGCTGTATTATTTATTGACGCTTGGCCAAAGAGAAATAGAGACACTCTCAAAGTTCATCAGAAGTGCCTGAGTCGGTCTCACATTCTGCCCAACTCATCCTGGTGGATCAACTTTAAACCCCAAGATGACACCACAAATACTATACGCCCAGAATTAGTCAAAGAGACCATTTTTACCCATGGAGGTGTTATTGTCAGCATATTCTTGTCTGGAGACACAGATGTCTGTTTACGCAGATTGGAACGTCAACAACAAGCTATCTGTCATGTAGCAATAGGTCTCTTCGACCCTGGCCACCACAGTGTTGAGACAGACTGGCACCTACTGTTCTCAACCAAAGCCAAACAACTAATACTGCTGAGGACCTCAAGGCCCACACATGACCTTGTGTTACCTGAGGATAGAAAATTCCATAACAACCCTCAGTGCCAATTTTAGAAGTGAGGGTGATCTACAAAACGTGTGTGATCTAAACCAATAAATAATACAAACTATATACATGCATTTTGGCTCCTACAATAATAATTAAAAGCCAGTAAGAAAAAAGAAACATGTTTAAGAACCAGACATAGAAACCAAGGACCATTTTGGCAATACCAATAACAGTATAAGCAGTGACGTCAGCATATCCATGATGACAGGTTTCCAAAGTGCTGTTTTGAAGCTCAAAATCTGTGGATCTGGCTAATTTGTTGTTTTTATGTAATGTTTAAGAATTTTAGGCTATATACTGTATAATGTGAGAATATGAAGATGCTCCATAAGCACTTTAGCTTTCTACTGTCATAGAGGACTAAAGAAACAGAAAATATTCACATCTGAGAAGATTCAGTTAAATAATCTGAACATTTCTTTGTTTAAAAAATGACTCAAAACGATTCATTGATTATGAAAAAAATTGCTGATTAATTTACTTATTGACAACTAATCAATTCAACGAGTAATCATTGCAGCTCTATTGTTGAAATCATCATTTTTTTGTTTTACATCACAGTAGACTGCAGTACTCATTAAAGAAAGTATTTTACATTTCATGTTTTATTTTGAAGGTAGAGTATAATCACCTGATATCCGGTCCTCACCTTATTAAATCTGTTAAATTTACCGGATCCCTCTGCAGCAACCAAGACACGCAATCCCTCTGCAGAGAAGACGAAGATGAAGACACACAGACCAGAGGGCATCTCTGTCCTCTGTCCTGCATTAATGATTGATTACTGAATTCCATCAGCAGCATTACCACAACTGTCATCATAATATTACCGTAACACTGCATTCCAATTATAATAATGAGCATGTCCTTTTTCGTGTCACATCTATTTTTAATGCAATACTGTACTGTATGTTCTACAGTGTATATTATATAAAATATTATAGTATCCAAGACTAAATTGCTACAGAAGTAGCAAATAGCTGATAATGTTAAAGATTTGCTCTTTGAGTAAATGTACTGTAAAATTTATAAAAACATGAATGTAGAAATTCATAAATAAATGTCAGTGTAAGTGTGTTTTAGTTGTTAATTAGGTTTTATTGCCTTTAATAGCTATATGAGATTAAACATCTAGTATTTGAACCAGCACAGAAAAAGACTAGTTCCCTGACCGGGAATCGAACCCGGGCCGCGGCGGTGAGAGCGCCGAATCCTAACCACTAGACCACCAGGGAAGGTTACATGGGGGTGGACATGACTCTTTTTGTTGGTTATATGATGAACCAATGACGAACATTTTGACCTGTTTAACGGGGACGACTTATCTCATCAGTAACGTACACTTGTGACGTGTCAGCTCGAGCTCTTGTTTCAGTGACGCTGGACTGAAGTTACTGACCTAACAAACTCACGTTCAACCCTGTAATTAGTTAGCAGGTCAGTATGATCATTCTTATTTGTGCTCTTTGTCACACACACAGATTTCATTCAAGCAGACCATATTAAAGACCAAAATATGCCGGACTTGAGCTATCTTCATTTACCCAGAGCTCGTTTCTAGGGATGCAGGACCTCGTGGCGCAACGGTAGCGCGTCTGACTCCAGATCAGAAGGTTGCGTGTTCAAATCACGTCGGGGTCAAAGCTTTTCATCTTTTCATGTTACAGCAGTCAGTGTACTCAAACAACGCTAACGATTGTAGATATTAATCGATATCCTCTTCAAAATGCTGTTTTGGACCGTGTTTCTTGTATACAGTAAAATGCAATTATATTTCATGGCATATTTTACTGTACAGTCTTTCAGTATAAAATGCAACATTTTCCTGCACCATGACTGCTTTCACTTTTGTTACATTAAGTAATTTTTGCTGTTAATTATATGTTTTAATTTAATTCAAGAAATTACCTACAGTATATCAGGATATGGACTTTTGGCCCTAGAAAGAAGTGATTTAATTTTTTGTAATGGAGTATTTTCCACAACTTGCTTTCTATGAGAGTCTGTTATCTATCCCGTTATCCTGTTACTCTATGTTTTCACATGTAGGCCTATAGCATGTGGTCTTTCACGTTAGTATTGCCTTACAGTTTTCATATGAACAGCTTAATTCACTCTAAATGTGTTAATTTGTCAGGTATTGTAAGGGCAGCCAATCACAGTAAGACCTGGAACTTCTGATGTTTAAATTAACGTTTTGTCCTCGACATCCTCAGCCTCATTTCTAAATGTGCTGCCGGTTGTTGACTTTGAGGCTTTTTAAAGACAGGCCTACATTTCTGTAACCTACTTTTGTCCTGTTTGTCCCACAAAACCTGGACACCTTCACCCACTTTGCTTTCACAGAGCAGCCAGTAAATCAGTAGAATAAATGTTGCAAATAGAAAAGGGCCAGTAATAAAATGCAAAATGTTAAATTGTTCCATTAGACCAGTAGCCGTAAAGTTAACATCCTGTGAGGGGGCATCATCTATGACTCAGAGATATCAGTCATCTTCTCCTGCCCATTCATGTCCTCAACCATGGCCCCACCCAACCAGCAACCTCTGTGAAACGAAGTCAATGCCAAAAACTGCAGTTTTTCAAATATCTTGGCATGCCTTATAGGTCCGCCGATGATCCACGTCCTTGCTGATAGATCATGGGACTACCAATATGGCAGATGGCTCTTCAGAAACCTACGATTTTTCAGAAAACAATCACAAACACTGCAGAAATAAAAGTTTTAAAAATTTTGACATATTTCTGACAGCTTACCACACCATATAATACATAAAATAAAACTTGACTAAAAATGTCAAAATATATTTTGTTTTTTTTAAGAAGTAATTTTAAACTTCTATATTTTCATCTAACTTCCACTTTTATTTTAACTGTTTGCAACAAATTACAGAAGGAAATAAAAAAAAAAGCTTTCAAAAGGCTAGTTCATTGTGATTTTTATGGCACACTGGCAGAGCTGGGGCGGGACTTGATGCTGACTTTCTTGCGGGTGTTGTCGCTACAGCGCTCTAAGATGAGCTCCGTACTGGGCCGAGGAGGGATAACCGGAGCCTCCTTCTTTAGCTCGCTCTCTGAACTGGAGCCAGACTGCTCGGCAATGTTGCCTGTAGGTTATAAATAACAAAATGCATGTCAGAGTGGTTTCATTGGTACAGTGTCTTGTGATAAACTCTGGAAAAACGGTTTCGTTACCCTGGTTCTTTCTCTCCCTCAGTGGTGACTGGGCAGCATTCTTGGAGTTCTTGTGTGGGTTTGAAATTTGGCCGCCCTTCTGCTGAAGGTATCGGCGGCTATTCTTGCGGTAGGCGTCCTGGCTCATCCGAAGACGAGACTTATTGTGGATGCTTTTGGCATTTCGGATTGTCGACCTGATAACGAAAAAAGACAGAAATACACAGAGTTGTACTGTGTTTTGAAATATTAACAATGAGATGAAAAAAATGTACTGCTTTGTGATTTGTGTTTAGGCCAGTAAGAGTTTTTATTATAAAAAAGAGAAGAACTACTGTGAAAACATCTAATTCTTAAATACAAAGACAGTTGGGGTGTATTTTTTAATAGGACAAGTCACAAGTAAACTTTAAACATGTTAACGTGCTAACAATAAAATGCTAACGTCCTGAATCTCACATGTTCAACTATGATAACTGAACTCATGTTACGATTATGCTACTATTAGCAAGATAACTGTACTTTTGTTGTTTTCTAAACAATTGTTTAGAAAGAGAGAGAGAAGTGCTCAAATTCACCACAAATCGTGTAGCAACCGAGTGAGAAAGTGTTATCACACTTCTCTTTTTGTCTGAAGTGACGCAACACAACACCAGCAGCCACAGGGGAGCTACGTGCAGACCTGCACATCGGTGGATGCAAGTTTCAATTTTAACACTTGGTGCATTATTTTATACTATTTAAACAGTTTAACAATATTGTTCATATGTATGATCTCTTTATCTTTAGTTATTTATAAATGCTAATCTAAATCGCAGCTGATGATTTGAACTTTTAAATTATTTTTAACATTTGTTTTGGGAATGTAATTGAACAGTTCATCATATGTCTGAAAACATATATTTAACATTTATTGTCTGAATGACTTTTATTTACGGTGAATCTCTGACTTACCTGCGAGGAGGTGGTTTCTGTCCCTGCACCTTAATCCTCTCTGCTTCATGTATCTCTCTCTTGCCGGCCTTGTGCAGGAACATGGAGGGGAAATGACCGGTCTCATCTCCTTTTCTTTAAAATAAAGGTTAACAGTATTCACAATTTAATATGAAGTATCCAGATTAAGTAGGATAAAATGTTTTAAAAGGCATCAATATGGGAATAACATCTAGTGAACTTTCATAGTGTGACTGTAGAGATGGCAGTGTGATGTCAGTGTCGGTTTGGTTCGGAGTGAAATATTTGACACATATTCATGATCCCCGGAGAATGAATCTTAAAGTCAGTCAATCCTTTGACTTTACCTCTAGCCAATAAAAAAAAATACAATACATAAAATAATGAAGCTGTAAGAGCATCACCATGTTTAAATACAATTAGTTGTTATGAAGTATGCCACACGTAAAGAAATTGTTAAACCTGCACCAACCAATTATTTTAAATTGTTATGTTCACCTTAATAAACTGTTGCAGAGTCATGTTCGTGTCATATTCCCTCTCTTTTAGCTCTGTTTTTGGACTGTCTCTTTAGCTGCCGATTGCTCTACTATGTTTACCAGCTAGGCTCTTACTGTGTCAGTAGGTGGTGTCAAGTGGCTTTTTACAGCTTGATCTCTGAAAACAACACTATGAGAGCGCTGAGAGTGAACCAAAACAGTAAAGTTGTAGCCAGACAGATAAATAGTGAGCTGGAACTCACTATAAAACTCTGAGAAGCTAAGGAAGCTGCATATTCAGCTGATAATTCTCTGTAGATGTATCACTAAAAATTAAAGACCACTTTTAATATTTTGTTGTTTTAAAACTATAGATTAAAGCTGCTTTACTGTGTTAAAAATGTGTGCATATCATACCTGACAACCCACCAGCCGTCCAGCAGTTTGTGAATGACCTCAATGGTTTCACCGAGCTCCAGAGAGATCTCGTCTTCCTGCTCCGCCTTGTAGGCTTTGATGCTTACGTGCAGCTCTCCTGTAGGGACACACAACACAGAGTTACAAAAACACTCAACGGAAAAAAATGCATTTCATTAAGACAACAACGTCAACAACTTGCCTTCGTAGTCTGGTTCAGGTTCCTCTGATTCCTCTGGTCCATCCAGAGGCTCCAAGTAGGTCGCAGGTACCCAGCCTCGTTTAGACTCACACTGGCAGAACCACCAACCTGAACACAACAAGACCACAGGAGCTCAAAACCTGGTCTTATTAATTAAAGATAAATAATATTGTGTGTGTCTTTCCAGAAATGTTTTGTGTTGGTATCACTTTTGGAGGGAATTTGGGGTTGTTGAAGAACACTTTTACATGTTGACAGGAGCCGAGATTACACCAACCACAGGATTATTAGACAGCCATCTACAAGCTACAGTCACAAAACTCAACCAAAGTCTTCAAACGTTGGCAGAACGTTGTGTCTTCATCTAGGATTCCATCACTCAGTAAAAAGGTGATTGACACCAGCTCCTCCGGTGAGGTTTAAATCTTTAAGTCTTCTCACCGTTCGGATTTTTCTCAATAATTTCCACCAAGTCTCCAGTGTGCAGATTGATCTCATGTTTGGACGTCTTGGCGAAGTCTGCGACCACTCTGTAGGAGTCCAGTACGATGGGACCAGAAATCTCTGTAAGGTAAAACAATCTTTAATAATTTGCACCAACATCATTTACAGAAAACTAATTTGGACAATTTCAAAATAAATCCAGTAGCCATTTCCAACAGTAGAGGCAGCATTGGGTAGCCAGCAGATGCCATGGACACCATGATGCATTGGTGGCCCCCCTCGCAAGTTGAATATGTTTAAAATGCTCCTATTTAATATTGTATATGAGGTGACATTGCTACATTGAATGATGTTTCAGGCAATGATTTGATGAAGCCATTATTCTTTTGAAAAGGTTAACAATGAAGCTGTAATTTTGAGAATGAATTTGGTATAGAAGTTTGAAATGACTTACCAGATACGACACCTCTGGCCAACTCCCTGTACTCCACAAACGTTTCGTTTCTTTTCACTCTGTAGAGGAAATTGTCAACGTGCAATTTTTAAAATGTTTTCTGTTCACTTGACTTTTTAATTTCGAAATAATACATCTTCCGAAACAGGATGCATGTTTTATACTGACGTGTTTGCGGCAGGAGGGTTTTCATCCTCTGGTCGAACTTTAAAAAGGCTGTTGAGTTGTTTGCAGCGGGAGATGTGGGGCGGCAGGTTGATGAGTGAGTGGAAGTACTCTGACAACGTACCCTGTCTGGTTTCTGTTGACTTCTCGCTGTCCAGCCACCGCGGTGCTGTGGACACAAACACAGTTAACATTAGCTGGATGGCGGTGCACTAGAGACCAATCACAGGTAAAATAGATGCCCAGTATCTTGTAGATAGGTACAATGAGATTTTGTGCAGATGGGAAAGAAAGTCTCATGCATTTTATTTTTTGCAGCCTGGAGTGGGTGTGCTGCCTCTGGTAAACCATCTTCTAGTTTTCTAATGTTAGCTTATCTTATACTTAACAGTTACCTAGTGTTTCTGTTGTGGTGCCAAAATGCTAAAAAAAAGAAAGAAAACTGCTCTATGAAAGCCCTAAGTGGCCATGAATTCATACATTTCCTCAGTTGTCTGGTGATAACAAATTAATTTAATATGTTTTCTTGAGAAAACAAAACTTTGTTTTCGCTACTGTGTCACAAAGTCAACTCTAGAGCTCCCATGTGCCATTTTCACTGTTCACGGAAAAGGAGCTTTAACCCAGAAGTCTTGTCATCCCAAGATCTGAAGTCCAGAGGAAACATTGCACTACTATTGTAAAATATAAAAAATGACGTTGACATGACCTTAAAAACACAAAATTTGTTAACCCACAACCTAGCTAATGTTGGATGCATTGCTCGCAGAGTCGTTGTTCTCTCTATATCATGGTATTTTTCCATAGAATCTTTGTGATAGCTTTCATACCCACAAGGACTTAAAAACACAATGTTTCTAACATTAGCTTTGTTGCCTCGCTCCAAAATAGTTAGGAATGCAAAGTGATAATCAGACAATGTTACGTGATTAAAAGCATCTACTAATTTGTAAACTATGATTTGCATTTTAGCTGTAGTAGGAGTTGCTTATTGCAGTTAAGTAGTTCCTCTACTTTATGCTTTGAGATTTTGGTCTTTTTAAAACCACTTTTCCATCTTGATTAAGCTCCACTTTTCCTGCACATTTGAGAGATGTAGGTTCCCAGACCTGTGAGGAAGGCAGTTGTTGCATCAGTATTGAGGTATGTCTTTGCTTCTCTTTCTTAGTAAGATATTTTTGTTTTGAAATTATGGTTTCACAAGGGGGAAAGTGTACAGTTCTTGTTTTCATGAAAACTGGCCTCCAGCAGATGAACAGGAACAGGAAACTACCTGGTAATGGCACAGACCTGCTCAATGTAAAATCACAAGTTCTCATGTCCTACAAAATTATGTTTTTTTTTGTCATTGAAGTTTGGTCACTCTGAAGAGAGCATAGGTCGATATAAATACTTCAGTTTCCGCATAGGGCCTCCTGTCTGCTTTGCCAAACTGGGGGCGCACTGTCCACTGACTATGGATCAGTACTTCATACAACCAGACTTCAAATAACCCGAACCATCCCTTTAACATGGATGAGTTGAACCTGAGGTGCTGTGTCTGAGAAATTATTGGGACAAACTTTTTTTAGCACTGATAAGGTTGTAAAAATGAACAAATAATCAGTATGTTTGTTCTGTTCAACACTTTACTTAATTACTTTCATTTTCATGTTTTTTCTTATATTTGCCCTAATCTGTTTCCTTGTTTTCTATTTTTAACTGCTGCTCACGGCTGCCAAAACTCTTTGCACCTTTTGACATTGTGATTACAGCTCAGTTGCTTCAACAAAAGTAAAAAAGGAGAAGTGGATTCACCCACATGTGTTTGATATAACCAGGTGCTTCCTGAAAGCACATTAAAGCATAGAGAGGGGTTTTACTGAACAGATGAGGGTTAGTTTTCCCTCATCTTTAAAATGCCTCATCTACTTCATATTCATCAGGCTTATCTTTTAATAGTAGTCAAAACAATTTGTCAAAACAACTAACAGAATGACAAAACCAAAATGCAGAAATGAGAGTTAGGAAGTCCTGATGGCACAATCTGTACTCTGTCACATACACCTTAAATTTTGTAAACATTCATATTGTTTTATACCTGGTAGCGACGGGATGATCCTGTCCCTCTTTTCTATTTGACCAGCTTCGATGGGAAACATCTCTTTCAGCGATTTCTGTCACCGAAATACAAAACATTTTTGAACCATTGGTTTATTGGTTTAATTATTAATCGGGTCAGACTGATGCACAGGTCGGCAGAGCTTTGATTTTATAATGCAGAGAAACTCACGTGGAAGGTGTGGATCTCAGGATACGTCCTGTAGATCAGTTTCTCAGAGAGGTCGCTCCATTTCACCATCAGCATATAAACCTGCACAAATAGACAGCATAAATGATTGAAGCAAAAAGCAACATCATTTATCTAAATCTATAGATTTGAGGTTTCCTTTGCATAATTTAGCTTTGTAGATTAAATGTTTTGAGCCTTACGAAGTGCCGACTGGGGAAGAGGCGTTTCTCGAAGCCCAACAGTTCCACATGCCTGACATAGTTCGCCTCCATGCTGAGATCCACCAAACTGAGTCCTACTGAGATGAAACGCAACAGACATGAGGCTTATATACTGTGTGTGTGTGCAGTAAGTAATCAACATACCACAGGAGTTAGTTCCTCTTTACATGTCTTTGTCATATAACGTCATCACAGGGAAAAAGAAACCAGGAAATACTGTGGCTTCCACTTGTATAATAAAAATATTAAATAATAATAATAATAAATCAATAAAAATAATATGTAAACTAAGAAGCAGTAGTTGTCAAAGTTGAGTATAAATTACAATATTTGCCTCCGAAATACGATGAAGTATAAAGCACGGCTGCAGCTAACAAATATTTGAATAACAGAAACAAATGTGTGACAGACAAGTCCAAGACAGAGTTTCCTGTTTCGGTACAAATTTCAATTGTCAGATAGAAACACTGTGTTTGCAAATGGAGAAGTCAATGCACTGTGCCATCACCTTGTTGACTTCATTAGTACCAGAATATCATACACTTGACTGAAATACTTAAATATCCCAACAACTATTAGAGGGATTGCCTTTTGTTCAGATATGCGTAGTCAAGAGAAAATATATCTTACTGACTTTGATGATCCCCTAATTTTTCCTGTAGCATCATCATCAGACCAATATATGTGTTCAATGCAATTACAGGGATTGTGTTATTTGGTTAGAAGAAGCAGTTCCAGTAGTAATAGAACTACTAGTCATTGATCTGTAACTGACTCAAAATTAGTAAATGGTGAAGAAATCTCGCAATGGACTTAAGAATTCCCCTTTCAAATATTTCTCAATACTCCAGAAGAGGAAGCTTTGTGTTTATTCCTTCCTGCATGTACACAGTGACTACATCCTTCCACATACAAACACACAGCTTTATTCATTTATGTAGCAACCATTCTTTCGTGTAACTTGTGTGGGCTTTCTGAGGGGCTTTCAGCTGCAGCTTGTGATTTCCACAAGTTTTGTGACACAAAAAGAGGAACAAAAATAGTGGAAAAGGAAACCAAACCACATGGGTAAACTTCCTCCATCATATTTCAACGAGTAGTTTAAACGCACACACACAAGGGTGATAGAAACTGAATACATTCAGCTGACTATAAACCCCAAAGACAATCAGTAATGAATACACAACCATTAATCAAACCAATAACTAACAGCTGTGAACATCAGATATTTAAAAGTTACCTAGTGTTTCTGTAGTGGTGACAAAACATTAAAAAACTGTTTAAACTAAAGCTACCTGTGTTGTCTGGGGAAAATATTACATCAAACTCTCTTTAAGGCATATGACATTTGAACAATTCATTTGAACAATGTCTGTAACTCTAGAAGTACAAGATAAAGGATGTCATATATCGACAGTTCTGTTCTTGTCAATATGATCCACAAACTTTAAACTACAAACTTTATATTTTGGATTTTGTCACCGCAACAACTGAAGAACTTGCTACCAGTGTTATTTCAGTAGGAAATGATGTTGTTTCAAAAATTAAACATTTCTCACTAAAGTAAGTGCTGTTTGGTTGATGAGACACACACCAAATTAAACACTGACTCAAAATAATTAATGCAAAAAATCAAGTTCTCCATGAAATATGCATTTAACATTTTATTTATATGCAGTTTAAAAAAACATGTACAAAAAAGCCAGCTGTACTGAATGAATGAATGACCCAAAAACTAGCTCGTAAACATGGCAAAAAAAGTACACACACATACAATTGAAAAGCAGTGTTGTTACAGTGTGTGTAGACCAAAATTATAATATAATTAATAAATGGAGCTTGTAGAACTGTCATAGAAAAGCAATATCACACTTGAGGTTGTGCTGTTACACTGGATAACAGCACGGCTGTGATTAACTATCATACAACTGAATCACAGCCATGCTGATATTCCGGATAACAGCACTCCCTCTCGTGTCATATTGCTTTAATATTAAATGAATATTCTGATATCTGATAAACAGAGAGTATTTGCTGTGTTTTACAGTGAAGGTGTTTATATTTGGAGAAATCAGCTGATTTCCTTCCCATGAGACATCCATGGTCACATTACTGTCACTGAGGGCGCTGATGATGACTCATTACTGACATATTACTTCATACTACTAAATATCAGACTGGTGTGTATTTTAAGCGCCCTGGACATGATTACGTAATGTAATTATATATAAATTAGACAGTGGTGGAAGATGCACTCTTTTTATAAAGTACTGTTTCATATTAAACATTGTATGTTGTTTACTCTTTTGACTGCTCCACTTTATTGCATGCATACATATATAGATATTAGACATATTAAAATACTAATTAAATATAGACCACTACTAATTATCTTTCAGTTACTACTTTTATTTTTGATAGTTGAATACACTACATTACATTTTCTATTTACTTTTACTTTAACCCATAATGGTGTATTTTTGTGTTATGGTACTTTTACTTTCAGATATACACATATCAGTCATAACATTATGAACACTGACAGGTTAAGTGAATAACATTAACACATTATCTCGTTGTCATGACACCTTTCAGTAGGTGAGCTATATGAGGCAGCAAGTAAACATTTTGTCCTCAATGTTGATGCGTTAGAAGCAAGAAATTTATCAAATGTAAGGATTTGAACATTGACAAGAACCAAATACTGATGGCTATACAACTTCTCCAAAACTCTTGTGGGGTGTTCCCACTGAAATTCAGCATTCACATGGTCGACAAGATGAGGATGCTCACAGTCATTTCATCTTTTTTGATACGACCTACCGTTTGGCGTTAGTGTTCACTAGTTCGAGAGGGTTCGTTTTGAGATTTTCTGTGTCTCTCTGCAGTCACACACACAGACAGAGCACAGCTGCAGTTAATTGCTCTGGCCTGCAACGTCAAGCCTGCAACTCACAAGCCTGCCTTTGACTAACTTTATCGAAGTCTCTGTCCTACTGCACAATAATAATGTATGGGCCAGAGTCAGGCACAATCAAAATTTCTTTAGAAATTTTCTAGTTTTATTTTAATTTTATACATGGTTTCCAATAGCGAAATGTATCGTAATTATATGTTTTATGTCATATATTTCAGAATAAAAGTCATCATGTGCCTGTATGTGAGTTTCCGTAGTGTAGTGGTTATCACGTTCGCCTCACACGCGAAAGGTCCCCGGTTCGAAACCGGGCGGAAACACTCTTTTTTTTTTAGTAAAGTTTGTAGTTACATTAGGTTACATGACATAAAAACAGCTAAATAAATAGGAATATAATTTATTTATTTGACCATGTCACCAGAGGGGCTCCGTAATTTACACGTAGCCTCCTGGTGTTTTTTTTTTTTCTGAGCTGATCGGATAACCGTTATCCTGTAAAACCTGAATTTCCGATGCGTCCATGAACGCAGCTTTGAGGGGAGTGTGTTGCATGTGTGTTGTTTCAGACATCGCTGCAGCTTCTCATTCATAACTTCAGGAGTTGCTGTCTCAAACATAACGACATCAAACTTCACTAACATCTCTCCAAGCAGCGGACTGGCCGGTTTGTGCTCCGGTCTTTGGTGCGTACTCATATTTAGCCCCTCTGTGCCGAAAGCTACTGTCCTCATCTAAAGTTAGCTTTAACGCGAGAGGCTAACCGAGGCATTACCGTCTCTTTGGTCTCTCTGGAGCTTCGTCAGCAGGTCAGGATGTTCGCTATTAGCAGACAGCAGTATCACTAGTTCCCTGTTAAGATGTTTCACGCACTGTCCCGCATGTTTGTCTTTAACGGGAGTATTTTAGACTTTTAGAAAAAGTTGTGTTTGTATGCGGCGGTCATTTTGGTGCGTTCAGCGCCACTCATTAAAAAAACGACACCTGAGCTTTATTTTTTGAAACTCAGAAATAAAATACTTATTAAGATAATATTGATGTTTTTATGGTTGATTCGTATGTATTTATATGTAAGCACCATTTTACTGTTGTTGCTTGGTGTTTTAACTAATATTATTTAACTATTTTATACATTAAAGTACTTGAATCCAGTGGTTTACAAGATAAATCTGAGTTGTAGTGAGATGATTAGATTTAGGGTACTTACTGTTACTGTTTGTTTGTTTGTTACAGTTTTGGGGGGGTTCTGGGTTTTTTTCTCCATCACTGATATTTAAAACGTGCCAGATATTCGTTATAAATATTTTTTTCATGTTTATGTTGTCATGTTTATCAGGTTTATCACATTTTAAAATCCTTAATTTGAAAAGTAACTAGTAACTGTATCTGTCAGATATATTATGTGGAGTAATATTTTTTTTTAAAATAATCTAAATATTCAAGGAAAGAAGTACCTTTTAAAACTGTACTTGAGTAATTGTACACTTCCACCACTAAAAATACAGAACTAGAGTTTCAGTAATTTTAATTAACAGTCTCAGTTCATCACTCCTTTAATTTTGCTACTCAGTTGATACCATTAACTTTATTTGACTGACATCTAGTGGTGAAGACTGTGTACAGAGTTACATTGCCTCACCTCTGCAGCTTTCAGGGTTTTTTTGTTTGTTTGTTTTTTTATGCAAAGTGAAATATTAAACCCTAATTTTCATATTTTCTTTCCCCTTTTTACGAGGTTTTAAAGCAACAAATTCACCACCTGTGGTAGTATTTTGCCTGTTTAGTGTTTCAGCTTGTTAATGGTGCTTTTATTTCACTACTTAAAACAGTGAAATATTCAGACCCAACATGGTGTGCTTTTTATGGCTGTGCAGTAAATATTCTCGATGGCTTTGTGTTGTTTATGTAATATTATCTAAGACATTTGGCCTTTTTTGGGAAATGTTTTTGAAAAGGACTACTTCACTCTGCTAAGAGGTAGAGACCGAAAATGTAAACTTAACTTAGCTTCTTACATTTATCTGCCATGCAGTGGGTCTGTTTGTATTCCTTTTAAGGGTCATTGTTACTGATCATAATGTTTGTGTAATATCAGGAAACTGTGATAGTTTCATGAGACCGTTAATCTCATACCATTGCAACCCCAGTTTATAGCAAACAAATAAAATATGCTCTCAAGATATTAGATAAGATACTAAGTTTCAGTCACACTCAATTTGGCCTGTAACAATCTATGTTTGTTATATTGTTTATTAAATGTTGCGATTTTGTCATTTAACATGATATTTTGGCTGTAATAATCGTTAGAGATCCCTAGACTGAAACATTGGAAATCTAGAAGGGTCATCCGGCATTTTGGGGTTTTGGAATATAAATCCTACTGCTCTGACAACTAACTCAAACTTTATGTTCTGTCTTTACTCACAGAATGAGAAGATGTCACAGCGAAGCAGATGATGTCGGGGTTTCCTTTGCAAAGAAGTCAACTAAGAGTCTTTTTGGATCCAGTTTCTGAGACATTCAGGACACAAAGTGTATTTTGACGACTCAAATGTCAACTTTCGCGGTTGGATGTCAACATGGACGACACTGATGACTACATCTGGCAGCGCCGCATCCGCCATGGGGTTAGAAATCAGAAAAGTGCAGTTCCATTCCCATTGTCTGTTGAAATTGGGTTGGAGTTCAATGCAGCATTGGAAAAGAAAGAAAAGTTAGATCTGTCTCTGCTGACCAACGGTGTGATGCTGGAGCTTTGTGACTTTGCCAAAATGGTGACAAAGTCCGAGTTGTATTTCTTGTTCGAAATGCTAGAGTTCAACTTTGACCTTGGCGTGGACTTGGACAATGAATGGCACTGCTATGAATATGCAAAACGAGTGCACGGTAAAATAAAGCAAGTGAGGGAACAACTCAAGTTCAAACCTCATAGATGGAAAGAAACATTTGGACTACCAGACCAAAACACTATAAAGAAGTTAATTGATGCAGAGCAGTTGGGAAGCTCTTACCCTAAAAGGAACAAACTTGTGGATATTTCAGTCCTCACTGATAGTAGCAAGAACGCACAGTCTTCAGGAAATCAGAAGGCAGAGAGTAACAGAGCTGAGAGCGGTGTCCCTATTACACAGAAAGTAGGACGAGGCATGTTAAAACTAACAGGTGATGTTTACCCTTTCTGTAGAAAACTTGGTGTGAATATGACTTTTCAACCAGATGATGAACCCAGACAGAAACTAGACCCAAATCTGGTCACCATTGGTGTGATGATGGAACTATTTAACTTTTCTATAGTGCTTTGTGGAACACACAATACCATAGTTTTTGACTTGGTCAAGCACAACTTTGGTCATGATTTGGATAGAACGCACTTCTGTATGCAGCTGACCAAGCTGGTGGAGCGAAGATATGCCTGCCAAACAGCCAAGGATAGAGAAGCTTTACGAAAGAAGCCTTTTCAAGTTTGCATCCAGAAACCTCATCAGAATCGTATAAAGAGAAAAACACCTGAAGTGGATGACCAAGAACTGGACACACTAACAATGACCAATAAGAGAAGGGAAACACTGAGGGACAAGAACAAAAACATTAAAGAAATTTTGTATGATAGTGACCTGTCGTACATGTGTCCAGTTGATTTTGAGACAGAAATGGAGTCAGGCACAGAGGCAGGACCTGAAGAAACTAAATCTGATAGTTTGTCAGGAACAGCTGCTTTAGAAATAAACTCAGCAGTGTCTCTGGATGTAAAGCAGGAAGAGGAGGAAGTTTTTGTATCCCCAGTGCTGCCTCAGACTAATGGCCACAACTCTAGTTTATACAACTCTCATCCGAAGAACAAAATTGAGTCAGTGGCAGGTCTGTTTTTTGAAGTTAAAAATGACCACATGAATGTGAAAACGCTAAAACAGAAGGTGTGGATGAGACGTGCTACTCGCTCAAGACAAATCCTGAAGTCCGTTAGAGTGAACGACATTTTCGCCCACTGTAGAGAGATAGCTTTAGACTTCAACGTTGGTTCGGGCAACAAACAGAAAGTGGATCTACAACTACTCACCAACTGTGTGTTGCTTGAAATATATAGATTTGCAACTGCGATGACGAGGAGTTTACGCAGTTCCTTGTTTGACATTCTAGACAACAACTTTAATGTTGTCCTTCAAGATGAGCTGCATCAGCGCAATTTTTTATTTTACATCATGGTCCAAGAGAAGAACCTTCAGAACCACCCCGATAAACAGAATATGGAGTTTCTCAGCAGCCCCTTTCGGTTCCCTGAAGTCTACAGCAATGATTTTCAAACCGGAAAAGATGCTGAGACAGAGCAGCAGGCAGACTGGGATTCACCCGCCTTGGCTACAAGCCAGCAGGTAGATACAGAGCTATACCCGTTCTGTAACAAGTTAGGCCTCAACCTTTGGTTGACAGGAGAACGTCCGGTGAACGAAAAGCTTGATTTGACCGCTCTGACCACGGGTGCCGTGCTTGAAATATTCAGCTTTATCCGGCAGCTGTGTGGAGAAGTCCGAGAGATAGTTAATGACATCCTCGAGCACAATTTTGATCTAGATCTTCAAAGTGGTGTCACCATGGCCGCGCAGGTGATCCAGAGTTGGTACACGACACAAAAAAGCGTGATGAAAAGGCACAACTCATCAATAAAGATAAACAGGTGGTTAAACAAGGTTGTCCCATTGAAGCGTGACTCAAAGCTGAGCAAGGACATGAGGGCTTTCAATGGCAACATGCAACAGGTGAAAAGCTATAATATTTGCAAAGAAATAGGATTGGACCTGAACATCCGCTCAAAATCAAAGGCCAAAACAAAACTTAATTTAAAATTGCTGACAAGAGGAGTCCTTTTCGAGTTGCACCAGTATGTCAGACAGAACTGCCAGCGATATGTTCCCACTCTGTACGAGATCCTGGAGTACAACTTCGATCTGAGCTCTCAGAACCATCGGAAGGTGGAGTTTGCCTGGTCCATTGCATCTCAGGTGTTAGCCATGACAGGAAAAAACAACAGAAAGGAAGATTATCTGAACAAAGTGTTTGAGTTGCCCTTCGAGGACTCTGAGCCCTCACAGGTCGTCTGCAAAGAGGAGCCGGAGGACAACTTTGGGGAGCTGGACCTTAATGATAACTCGGACATCATGTTTGTCCGAGAACTGAAGCCTGTTGACATAGAAGTCACTGTTGAATAGAGTTGTAGCTCCTGTTTTCATTGTTGACAACCATCAATCAACATTGTTGATTGAGGCTCATAATCATTATTTGATCAAATAATTAAAGTGTTTGGTCTGTAAAATACCTGAAAATATTTCCTAAAATCCAAGGTGACGTCTTCAACCAGCAGTCTAAAGCCTAAAGAAATCCAGTTTACTGTGTGACCATAGGATCTGGTTGTGTCTCATGAATACACCTGTTTTATCATCACCAGTCACGGCATAATCTTCTATACTTGAATAATGAATACCTCAAATGATGGCAAACTACTGATCAACTAAACAGCAGCTGTAACGAAAGGCATAAAACTTGTTTGGGGTGAGAAAAACTTGCGTTTGTTTAAGGCCAAAACGTTTGCATTTTTCACATTTATTTTACCAGCTTAATGTGGGTATAATCTGTCCAGGAAGTACAGATAGACAGCATGTGCTAGCACAGTAATTAAACACACAAAGTACATGAAGTACAGCCATATCTATTACAGCTAAACGAGTTGCAGTTATGCTCGTAAAACATGAAAAATGTCAGCAAAAAAGGTGAACTGTGTTGCTCTGGTCTTTTTAATTTCTTCCTCAGTGCCTCAAACCACTCGCCTTTCTATTATCATTCAACACAAAACATCTGCAGTCGTTAAAATGTTTTTAAAAAAAAAACTAATGAGGGCAGTGTGTTCGATTACATGTTGATCTACAGATATGGACCAAAAACAACTTTTTCAGAAACGTTCACTTTATGTGACGAGGTCAAAAGGTTGACGTGTCTTTGTTTTGTGAATGCATTATGTGAATAGATGAATGCTGCTAAACATCATTTTGTGACGAATACATGTTTTTTCTATTCAATCAATATGGATGGCTTGAATTTTTTTAATCATTCTGTTTTGTTGTTGTTTTCAATTTCTATTGCAAATTAAAGTGTCTTTAATCGTTGTCATACGTCTGTTCAAGATTTTCTTTTCATTATGGTAATATTTTCAATCCAAGATCAGAATCAGATGAATAAAACAATACTGTAATGCAGGAGAAATATTGTTTATACTGCACTATATTGATGCCACATAATTTCTCTAATTGTTTTGCTTCTAAAACATGATGCTCTTTCATTGTAAAATATCTCTATTAGGTCATTTTTGTCTGAAAGTCTTAAAGATTATAAAAATATATATATTTTATTTCAAAGTTGTCTTTGATTTAAAATGCCAGCATATTCTGAACATATCAACCTATTTTCAGTATTTTCAAATCAATGTGTTTAATACGTTTTATATAAACCTTTCAGAATTCTAATGCCTTATTCGTTTTGGACTGACAGTCATTTCTAGAACTTTCTGAAAATAAAAAACAGGTTGAAATATTTTCACTGTAAAATAATCTTTTGAGGACTCAGACATAAATATCTTTATATCTATATTTTAAATATTGTTTATTGATCAGATAGACCACATAATCACTTACTGATTTTTAGTGTGAATAAACCGTATTTCTGTGGTAATGGATGGATTTTAAGTTTGCAGTATTCACTGACAGTGGTCGAAGAAGTACTCACATCATTCATTGAAGTAAAAGTACAAATACAGAAACGTATAAACACTCCATTACAAGTAAAAGTTTGTGTTTAAAGGCTACTTAAGCAAAAGTATTAACAGCTTAAAATATCAGTAATAAAAGTGCATGTAGTGCAGTAAAACAGGGGTCAATGTGAGGGTCGGTCCCCTCCAAAGGGCTGTGATATGATTAATAGAACATAAATGAGATAAAAGGGCCGATAAAGACGAGCTGATCAGACCGAGTACAAATACTTATGTGCAGTACTTGAATAAATGTGCTTCATTTAGTTTAGTGTTGAGTTTTGATCTAGGAAATAAAGTTAAGCAGTTAAACTCTGCTAGGTGAACTGGTGCAGAAATGTTCATAATGTAATAAAACAACTTTAAATCTAACATTAAATTAAAGACTTGTTCTCTTTGTCTCCTGTTGTAATGAATTACATAACTAATAACTAATTCAAACTCTTAATGATGTCACTTTGTGTTTAAATGATTCAGTTCAAATAGAAAAAATAATTCAGTTATGTTCTAATTAATAATTACACTTCATTAGTCTGTCTCAGTTTATTACATAATTTAGCTTTTTACATTATTTAGTAATTTCCTTCCCATCATACTCTCTGTCTCGACTCATTTGTCTCCTGCTGCTGAGATGATTTAAGTCTCAGTTTGTATCAGATTAAACAGGTGTCACTAATTCGGTGAGAAATTGATGTCAGATTGGGAATGAGTGTTTCTAATGCTCTTTTTGAATAAACCACTAGATGGAGCCACAGTTTGGAGTTTTGATCAATTTATGAATGAAGTCTGGTACACACATGTACAGTAACATGCTGCTGTAACAGTGATGCATCAGTCAGGTATCAGATATCCAAGACATATTCTGAGGTTGTTGTATGTAACTAAAGTACATTTACCTTTAGTTAAATTAAGTTTTTATATACTTCTTCCACATCTCTCAGAAGTTTTGACAATCACATCTTCAGGAAGTTATTATGATTATTATTTTTGGCTTATTGCATTTCACCCTCCTCTCAGTGATGCTGCCAGTATAATACTGTTTGTTCCTCAGTGATGGATCTTTTGTTTCCTCACAGTTTATTACCATCCTTGAAGGAGTTTGTTGTGTTGGTGTCTCTGTTTTTCTTTCTTTGCTCACTCCCTCTGTCCAGGCTTTAATTAAATCGGTTTTATAGGCAGCATATTAAAGCCTCTAAACCCCATTTAAATACATTGTGATCAGGTGAATGGTGCCTCTGTCATTTGCACGCCCTAACCTAACTACGTAACACTTTACAACACTAAGTCACACACCACAATCTATTTCACTGATTTTTGGGAAACGGGATCATATTTTATTATATTTATTTGTTTGGTTTTCACTCTGAGGCGCTTTGGCTGCTCCACCTCAAGTTTTACACAGATTTACAGAGTTTCCTATGGACAGTAAAGGAAATTGCTGCTACTGTAGCTACTGTTAGCAATTTGTTAGCCAGGCTGTCTGGACTGTGAGCTCAGAGCACCGGAGAACGTTAACGTTTGTACCACCAGCATTTAGGACCAAAGGTTATCGGGCCCGGATCGCAGGAGAATGCTGATTGGGAACTGGAGTCGGTGTCGTGCCAGAACAGGAGCTGGGTAAGCGGACAATGTAACGGGGCTCAGCAGCCTCTATGGACACAATGACAGCGGTGAGGAGACGTAGAGGACAGACAAGAGTAAATCTGGGACCGACCTTTAGTCATTGGTGAGAGCTTGGTGAAATAAAAGGCTGAAGACAGGCTCTTGTAAGTAATGTATACGTGTACAGGTGTCCATATTTACGACAGGTGTATTACGCTCTGTGGTAACTGGTGGAGCTAAATCACATAAAAACTAATTTTTACATAATGTCCCTTCAACCTTAGAAGAGCAACCAAAGCCTCCGAACAAAGGGGGGATGTATTTAAAGAGAAGCCAAGTCACAGTAAATACATGCCTCTCTCTGTCTCTGTACTCACTATGAGTCAGCCCACTCAGGCTGGCAGAGTGCTGCCCTTGTTATCCCTCTTTGCACGCTTGTTTAACACACACACACACACACACACACAAAGTGACAAACCTCGGCAGGAAGAAATGGAGACGAACTGCAGAAACCAACAACAAGAAAGAGCAGTGAAATAGCCTGAATCAACGCCCATTTATTTTACACCCTTTATACTAAAACAACATTTTGAATTTGCACATTTAAAAACCTGATTTAAAACAAACCAGTTGAGTAAAGGGAAGATGTTGAAAATGTAATTTTAACATAATAATAATATCAAATTATGGCACCTGCTGCACGTCTTCTTCATGTTTTATTTCCTGCCGTCACTCTCCGTTACGTACCACCACTCCACCAGAAATGCCTAAATATAAAGAATAAAAATAGTGGCTGACAAGCGGAGATTCATGGGTATGACATCACTGTCATATTACTGCAGGAGGGAAGCAGCAATGAAATAGCTAGTTTCTGTCGCCAGAAGAGTTACTGGTGCTCTTTATTCAGACTGAAAATCTAAATTATTAGCCAGTGTCTGCCCCGCAATGATGAATACAAATATGTAATTATTTAGGTATTATCTGGGATTATTTATGGTATTTTTAGTGTTTAGTGTTTTCTGGTAAATGGCAAGAAGTTGTTGCTGCACGTAGTTGTTATGTTGAGATAACGCATTAAAGAAATAAATGCAAGCATGGCCTTTCTCTGTTCCCATACTTACCCACAAAATGTAACTGAAAGTCACATAATGTGGCTGTGACTGATGGCAGTAGCTCAATCCATAGGGATTTGGCTTCAGAACGGGAGGGTGGTTGGTTCAAGTCCAGTATGGACCAAAGTATGGAGGGTGGACTGGTAGCTGGAGAGGTGCCCTTGAGCAAGACACCGAACCCCCCAGCTGCTCTCAGGGTGCCGCTCTGTGTGGCTGCCCATCACTCCACCATCTCTCTCCACATTTGCATGTCTATGTACCCTTTTTGTGTGTGTGTGTAGCTGTATTTCGGGTAAAAATGCATGTAAAAAAAAGAAAAAAATAATTTCCCCTTAAGCGATCAATAAAGTATCTATTCTATGATGATTAGGAATAAACCTGCCTCCTACGTGACTGTTAAAACACTGTATTTGAATATCACGGCCATAATGGTGGTACTTGGAGAGCCCAATACTGATCTAAATACTTCTCCCATCACTGAGAGTCTTTACTATCACAAACAAATTTAATGACCTCACTTACCTGGATGACCACACATGATGTCTTCATTACCTGTGTTTGTGTGTGTGAGTGCATAGAAATATAATGTATCTGATGTACAGTACAAACTCACACAGAAAACACAGCTCCCCAGGCACCAACACACTCATTCCCCAGAGTGCCTCATCTGCACTGACATATGGACACACATACATATGTGCACACACACACACATTTACATACACACACAGCACCTCTCCAGCTGAGCTGCTCTCCCACACATCTCCCACTCATTTTCACCCTGATTCATAATCTGCTCAAAGACTCTCCAGACTCACCGCAGAGCTCTGACATAATCCGGTGGGACCAATGACTGTCACCGCAGCACATCCAAATTAAAAAAAAAAAAAAAAAAAAAAAAACATTATTCACACAGGGATCGAGGCTGTACAGCTCACTCTGCTTCACGGCTACCTGCATGTAGAGCTCATAGGATTTAGGGATTCACTTCACCATGTCTGTATTTCGCTCACATTTACAGACTCCAATCCAAAGAATTAGCTCCAGATCAGGGCATCCACGCCTGCTGCATTTGAGTTGTTACTGACTGTAAAAAAAAGTCTACTTAGTGTAAGTAAGTAAGTCTAATTAGTGAGTCTTTACCACACACTTACCAAACATAATAATAAATAACTTTTGTTTATATAGCACCTTTAAAAAACAGAGTTCACAAAGTGCTTTACAAAGCAGCGGACCCAAAAAGAAGACCACACAGGTAAGATCAACAAGTAAAAACGTAAAAAACATAACAGATTATTATGAAAAACAGGCTGTACATTAAATAAAATATGATAAAAAGGCAATAAATAACAATAAATGATAAAGAGATGAAGTTTTACTATGTGATTTAAAAGAGAGAAGAACAACCAGAAGCAAGCCACCCAAATCGGTTAGAAGCCGGTTAATAACTTGAGCAAGAACAAAGTGATGTGACCATGTTTTAAATCAATTAATTATTGTATTGTAATTATGTGAATCTTATTTTAAAATTATAATATTATTGACAGAGACCCAACAATTCCCACCATGAACAAGCACTTGGCGACAGTGGTGAGGAAAATCTCCTCGAGAACCGGGTTCCAGGTGGGCAGCCATCTGCCTTAACTGGTTGGGTTGTCAAAGAAAGAGAATATGCTGTGGCACAATGGTAGTTCTGCATATGAAGTGAATGGTAAAGGTGGTGGTAATAATAAAAATACTATTAATAAAAAAAAATACATGTGTAAGAAGAATCATAGCAAGCGAGGGCAAGTACCAATGTGTCCTGACTCCTGGCATCACAGACATCTCAAACCAGAGCTGATGTAGGAGGTGAAGCAGTACCAGACTTCAAACTACAACCTCAACAATAAACATATAGTTAAATGAATACGTGCCTGACAGTGTCAACAAGAACATTATTATCTCTGTAAAGGTTGAATTTATAGCGGAGTTGTTTTATTGGGTCAGAGTAGAATGTACAAGTGTATCTAATGAAATGGCCGCTAACTAGAGTCATTCTTAAGAAGGACCATCAAGGACACTTGAAGCCGTATGTGATAACTTTAAGTTAACTGTCTTATTTTCAAAGATGCTGAAACACGTCCATCTGCTGCCATGTTGATGGCTCGGGTAATGAAAACAAACCTCTGATCATCAAACTGAATCAGTGAGGACGGCTGCATCATTGATCATTTGAAAATCAAATTTCTTTGTCTCAAAATTAAGAAGAGGAATCAGTAATAAAATAAAGGTCTCCTTATAAAGTGTCAGTTGAGAATGAAGCACAAAAAATTGAATTCATTATTAATTAATCTCTTAAAGAAAAAAAGATATTGAAACAGAATTATTAACAAGCACATTTCTATTTATATATGCAGGACTATTAAAAACTCGATCTTAGAACCGACAATTTATCTTTTTATGAACTTTGCATCTACATTCATATGTAGATGTTGATGTGTCTTTATGTTTATGTGTCTTTGTCATTCTTGCATTTCAAGGGTTGCAGTGGAAGTCCTGGCCTGGATATCCAGACGTTGCCCCAAGAAGCTACATAGCTTCCAAGCTTTCAAGATTGAGCACACTCACACTTTCGGGTTTGTGTCCCATCTACAGTAATACTAAACGTTTAAAGTTAGGGATTTAGGATGGGATTTATTTTAACTTAAGTTACCATACAACATACTTATATTAACCCAAACCATGGTCTTTTCCTAAACCTAACCAAACTGTGCCCTTTCCATGATAACCATGTCAACGAACATCCAGTATACCTGTCGTTGGTACTCTTCAAAGATCATATAGGCAGCTTTGAGAATCATTGGACAGTAAGGCTAGCTGTTTCCTTAATTTTCTGTCGTTTCAGTTCTATTTAATATTATTATATTATTATATACAAGTCTTATCATTATGAATGTATTAACATATACATTCTTATTTTACCTCTTTTAAATATACTGTAGGTTTTAGTCTTCACGTGCATCATAATGTATAAAAAAACTTCCCTCTGAATTTAAGTTGATATTTAAATAAAATGTAAATATTTAAAGTACAAGTGTTTTAAAATTCTTCTTGAGTACAGTGAAGACTACAGTCATGACAGATTAAAGACATCACAGGAGATCGACTCACACTGGTCCGCTGAGAAAAGGACTTTATAACATCTCCACTGACATGAAAGGAGTGTAAGCGTAGAGACGGCTTCATTTCCTCCGTCGCCAACATGGCGAGCAGCTTGTAAAGAGGTCAGGAGTCAGAGTCTGTCACAGCATCGCAGCTATCAGAGGATCGCTGCGCAGAGAGGAACTTCAGAAAGAAAGAAGAAGACAGCTGAGTCGAATGTTTTTCATCTGAACTCATTAAATCTGTATGTTTATGTCCTCGGGCTGCTAGTTACTGTGGTTATGGCTAGCTGGCTGATGTTTTTTTCCCCGCTGTAATCTAAATTCATAAGCTCTGTCGTCGACATTGAAGCTGGACTTCAGGCAAAACTGAGAAAAAAAAAAACAAGAACATCTTTCATCTGAGGCTCGAAGTGTTAAAGGCACAGTCCAACGTTTTGTGATTGTTAGCCGTCCGCGAGCTACATGAGAAGATCAACTTCATCTCAGTGCGTGGCGGAAAGTTGTGGTTAGCCTAGCTTTGCACAATGACTGGAAGTAAAGGGAAACTGCTAGCCTAGCACCATCAAAAAAAAAATGAAAATAAACCCTCCAACAACTCCAAAGATGTCTGAACTACTTTTATTTTTTGTGTTGATTAAATATTGGTTTCTGGGTGTTTTTATCTGGTTGTAAAACAACCTGCATACAACCCCATTTCCCCAATTTGAGATATTCCAGTAACACATTTCAAAAAAAGTTGGCAACAAAAGACTGGAAAAGTTGTGAAATGCTAAAAAGATTAAAAGCAACACAAACGGGTTAAAATCACTGACAGTACAAAGAATGGACAGCGTATGTGTGACCAAAACTGTTTTTTGCACCAGGCAGTAAACATGTTTATTTCTGCTGTGAATGAAGTTGGACATTTTAACATGGGGGCTTATGCAGGCTGACTCACTTCTGTAGCCAGCCTCAAGTGGACGTTTGAGGAACTGCAGTTTTTGGCACTTCTGCGTTGGCTTCACTTCACAGTCACGGAGGTTGCTGCTTGTTTAAGGTGCATAAAACTAAAACATCAGCTAGCTGCAGTCATGTTGATGAAGCTTTACGTCTTTTCTTAATTTCTCCTTTTCTTCCCTTTCTGTCTCTTTTTGTCTCAACTGTCCTTTACTCTCCACGTTACCTCCTCCTCCTTCTCCTCCACCTTCGTATGTCCTCATCTCACTTTTCCTCTTCATACGTTTCATCCTTTACTTTAATTTCCTTTTGTCACCTCTCCTCCACCCTCTGGCTTTCTCTGTCCTAATCTCTCTCTCTCTCTTCTGCCTCCTCTAATCTCTAATTTCCTCTTCCCTTTTTTGGCTCCTCTCCTTACTCCTCTCATCTCCTCTCCTCTCCTCCTATTATATAAATCCTTCCATCTTGTGGAGGCGTCTTATATAAGCACAGAGGCTTAATCCCTCTCTCTTGAGATAGTGTTTGTAAACACACCTGTTCCCTACAGTCCTTCAGATTTTTATCGTTGCCTCCTCTCTCCTCCTCCTCATCTTCTCGTCCTATCTGTTTCCTTTGTCCTTATATCCTCACTGCTGTCCTCTCCTTTCTTTCCTTCTCTCCTCTTCCATGTCTTCTGTCGTCACCTTCTCTTTCTTTCTCTTAAACATACAGTACATTTAATTTGTCCTTCTCTTCCTTCATTTCCTTCATGCTCTTTGCTTACTTCTCCTTTTGTCTACTCCCAACTTCTGTGTTTCATTTCCTTTCCATCCTCATCTTCTCTTTCCTTTTATTTTCTTCTTGTTCCTAAAATTAATTTTCTTTTTTCTCTTTCTGGTATGAACAGATCGTCCAGGCTCAATTCAGTTGACCTTAAATGAATCTGACGTTTGTTTTACAGCTTCATTGAACCTCAGTTCAGGTGCGCTCAGAGTTCATGTGAATCCACCTTAAATTAATGACAAAATAATCATGGATTGGTTCTTTAAGTTATTCTCCATCTTCCTCCTTAATACCTGTGAGACGACAGCTCACAATGATGACTGCAGGTTCATAACAACAACTGTACTGCATGATTACCGTTGAGGTGTATTATCGCTTTGCCAAAGCTCCATTTTGTGGTGAGAAAAACATTGCCCTGGGGCACCGGATAGAGAAAAATATGTGATCATAAAGTTTTACTGGCTTAAAGTGGGAGATGGCTACTCTACATCCACCATTCAGGACAGCTAAAATATACTGTGGGGTAAAACAGTAATTAAAGCGAGCTCAGCCAGAAAGGATCAATTACCACCTTAATGAGCTGCAAACGTTTATGCCTGAGCAACTCACATGTGAAATGTTTCTTGTTTCTCCCACAACAGAGCCATGAAAACGGGTATAATGAAGCTGGGTCCTGTAGACGTTCACTGTTACATCTGCAAGTGTATGAACTTAACAAAACTGTCATAGTGTTAACCTGACAATATACACAAAGTCCTGATGAGTTTTTATTGACAACTAATGATGTTTTTTCTAACCTTAACTTTGATTAACGTTTTGATTCAAGATATAACTTGAGGGAACTTGTTGTGCAGCAGTTACAGGACAAAGAAGTGCAAATATAAAATAGTCACAATGCCAAAAATACAGACTTTTAAAGGTTTTAATAAGTTTAAAGGTTCAGAAACCTTCATCAGTAATGATACCATTGGCTATTAAGTAAACAGTTAGCTTCCTGTAGATGTGACCGAACATTATCCTGGGCATCGGCCAAAGGGACATAGACTGAACGCTGTAAAATAAATTATATTTTTACATAATAACGTTACTATCTGTCTGGTTGGCTAGTAGAGAGCAATCGTTAGTTACACCTTTTGCTTTGTACATCATTTATTGTTGGCTAAAATCAGCACTGTTTGTCTTAATACTTAACTTAGTATCATGACTCACGTTAGCTGGTGAAGTCATTTGACAAGCTCTCACAGTGTTGAGAGGCCAGCTGCAACCCAACGGCTGTCTTGCAACAACAGTTAATAAAGTAACCATTTATATCGAAAGCAGTCAGTTATAGGCAACCGAGAAAGTCATTCTTTAAGATACCTTACAACTTGTTCACACATTAGCAATAAAAAGTGATTAAGACATGAAATTAACACGTAAAATGTCTCCGAATTTTACATATGCAACCTTAACCAAAAAGGACTGTAGCATGCTCATTTCTCAAGTAGCTTGTTGTACTACTTGTACTTGTACTACTCTATTTTGTCAACAATATTCACGAGTTTACCTCAGAGTTTCAGAGTTTACCTTGAGTCGGTGTGTTTTGTCCTGGAATAAACTAGAAGCCTTTGAGTGACTACACGAGGCAGACTGGATCATCTTCATTTAATTATTCACATCTGAATGTTAAATATCAGCATGTGTGTATGTTTTTTAAAGAAAAAAGAGGAAAAGAGGAAGTACCAGGTTGTTCCCATATTCCTGTGTGTGTGTGTGTGTGTGTGTGTGTGTGTGTGTGTGTGTGTGTGTGTGTGTGTGTGTGTGTGTGTGTTAGATGGTTAGAGGGGTGTTGAATGATGCGGAAAGTAAATGTGCTCTGGGAACAAAAACACACCACAACACACACAGACACAGGAGAATAAAGTGTGTGTGTGAGGCGGGGGAATCCAGTGTGTTGGAAAGTTGAAAGATTTCCCTGTGGATGGGCACAAACACACACACACACACACACACACACACAAAGACACACACACACACACACAAAGACACAGAATAAAAGAAAATAACCTTTTTTTTCCATGTGAGCGAGTCTGAGGTTGTTCATGTTGCTCTGCCTCTACACTTTGGATGAATCCTGAGGCCTCGTGCAGAGTTCAAGACTTCAGTCACGACAAAAACCATCAACTATTTTAAGGTTGTGCCGACACGATAGGTTGTCGAACTGTTCCATGCCTTGTGTGACCTCTAACAGAAACTACTATCGTTGTCAAAAACAAGTTACGAGCAGAGCCTCCTGGCACATGGGTCCCTCTTGAACTTTTATTTTAGGGAGTAAAAGACGAGGATGGAGGGAAAGAAACAGGTGGAGGTTTAGAAGCTGCTGTTATCTGACAGGATGGACATCATGTGCGGTGTGTTTGTGTGTTTAGGTGTGTGTTTGTGTTGGCCAGTAAAGAGCTTAGTGAGCATGGAGCAGCTGGACAGACCTGATAACTGTCCCACTACCTGCCAAACACACACAGACTTAGACTCTATACGTTAAGACATAAACCCATATATGAACACACATCATACAGTTTTAATCATGAAGCAACAAATACAGTGAAGATGGACACACATGAAGAAAAAAATCAAGGAAATGATTGAAGGGAAAATGGGGAAAGAACAGGGGAAGGAAAGGATGGTTTGAAAGAAAAGAAAGGAGCAGAAAGGAAATAAAATGATAAAAAAAAATAAATGGAAAATAAAAATTAAGCAAAGTAAAAATCAATGGACAGGAAATAAAAAAGAAGAACGTGAGAAAGACAGGAGGGAAAGAAAATTAGGAAATTATTATAGGAAAGGAGAAGTCAAGGACAGGAAATGAAAGGTTTGGATAAAAAAAAACATTTATACACCATGAAAAGGAAAAACAAAGCATGAAAAGAAGGTCAAGGAAAGCAAAGAAAAGAGAAAAACGAAAAGGAAATTAATGGATTGGAAAAGGAATTATGCTTAAATGGTTAAAGGAAGGGAAGGAAAGAGGAAGTGAGAGGTAAAAGGAAAGAAAGGAATGAAAGTCTTACCTTGGCTGCAGGTTTCTCTCTTAAATGTATTGAATGTTCCTGAGAACAGAAATAAAGTTTGTGTCATTTGTATGTGTCAACAAACTTTGCCAATGTGTTTAATTCAAAAAGACTTCAAACTGTGTTTTACAGTCTAGATAGTCAGCCAGATTTAACTGCTGACTCCACCATGTCTCACACATTAACCTCACTGTCAAACACGACTGAAGAGATGATGATCAATAAAGGAGGAAATTAAGGACGAAGAAGCGACAGACGGATATAGAAAGACAATAACTATCTATCTACAGAAAAAAAAGACATGAGTGTTTTTCCTTTATCCCTGGAAGTTCTTCATGCAGATGCATTTTTCTGTCTTGTTTTCTTTCTCAGAGTTGGTATTTTGCCAAAAGCAACAGTGTGAATTAACCGGCGACCTTAATCCAGACAGACGTGAGCCAGTGGATCCTGTCGTCCACAGGTTAGTTGAAGGCTAATCAGTAAATTCAAAGTGAGTGATTGGGAAGAGAGAGAAAGATACAGTGCTTATCTGACTCCTGAAGGAGAGAGAAAGAAAGAGAGGGACTCACTTTAGCCACCATATTAACAGATAGATAGATAGATAGATAGATAGATAGATAGATAGATAGATAGATCACAACATGATATCATGTGATATGTGTGTGTGTATAAACTCCACGTCACTTTGATGTGACATTTCATGTGTCATTTAACACATTTTAAGCTTTTCACATCTCATTTAACGCTGTAACAGATGTCACATTTTGGACGTGCGGGAAAGGACGGAGTCACTTTAGCATCATCCCCACAATAAAAAAAAACACACACACACATTTGTGTGAAATGGAAACAAAACTACTTAGCTAGGTTTGGCCAACATAACTTCTTTGTTAGGACAAAATAAAACAACATCTTGTCATTACAACTCTGTAGACAGTGGTGTATGAAATGACATGAGACAAAATCATGAAACATGTGAAATGACTTAACACGTTGGCGTGTTATTCATACACTATATGCCACAAGGGGCATTTTTCTGACACTTCAGAGATGATTGATCAATTAATAACAGCAGATTAATCCAGAATAATTATAATCATGAGCTGCAGACCTACTCCAGGTGGTTTAATTTAACTCACAGGTAATATTAGTTCATAATTGCACAAAATTACAGATTCCAGCCAATTTTAATTTTGCTAATTTTCAGTGGGAGACTGACTCCTTTGATGAATCCAACATTTCTTCACTGAATATGTCATGACGGGTCAACATGGTTCATGGAATTTGGCACAGCCAGCATCTAATTTGGTTTTAATTAAACCAAAATCCATTCAGTGTAAATCACTTATTAAATGGTGCATTTGTCTACGCTGATACAATTTTCTTTTCCTAGAAATATGGTTGTTTTTTTGTGTTTTGGTGCCTTATAATGATCAGTGACTGGAGGTCAGAGGTCATCACGCTTCTTAATTCACAGCTGCATGGCTGCAGGCAGCGAGGAGGACGAGGAGGGTGAAGATGTGGAGGTTCATAAAACATAAAGTGATGGCTGGAATAACTACAGAACACATGTGACCTCGGGGGAAAGAGAAGAAGAGGAAGAAGGATAGATTAAATAAAAAAAGATGATCAGAGAAAGGGAGGATGAAGATTGGGAGGAGAGAGGAGAGCAGAAAAATAAGAGAGAGAAGAAGAGGCGAAGAAAGGAAAGTTGGAGTCCAGCTGTATTCGCTTCATTATGTAATCCAGATGATCTAAACTCACAACCTCAGGCCAGAAAGACATAGACCAGTATGTGTGTGTGTGTGTGTGTTTGTGTGTGTTTGTGTGCATGTGTATGTGTGTTGTTATTGTGATTTATTTTGTTCCAGGAATCATCTGTAATGTTTGTGTGCTCGTGCAAACTTGATTTTCCTCACATTGTATTTTCTTGGAGATGCTTCAGACAATTCGATAAAATCAAATTCTGGTATCTGTCCGAATAGGAAATCCTCTTCACTGAGAGGAAATGACTAATTCTTTGTTTATTTTATTTATTTAGTTATTGAAGGGAGGATTTTTTTATTGGCTTCAATCTTCAAATACTGAAATCAATATACAGTACATGACACATGACCTCAACCTCAACTGGTCTAACAATCTAAACAAAACTTTACTTCATAAATACAAATAATATCAGTATTTATAGTACCTTATTAATAGTTATTTTCTACAGACACACAGTCATGAGAAAAACCAAACAAAGCAAACATCTAATTAATTTAAAAAAAAAACACAGATAAGAGGGGGAGTCTCTTAAATACTCATTAGTCTATATTATTACATATTTTATTAATATAAAAGAAGGAAATGACCAATTTGCACTTAAAAGCAGATGAGTGGGTGTACTGGTGAGGATACTGGAACCAGCTTTATTGTCTGAAAGCTGCTGCTGAGTTGTTTGAACCTGGCAACCTTTCAGGCTGTCCTGGAAGCTAAATGGCGAAGGTACACGCTGTGTAAACCACAATATTTTCAACTCGATTCCAGCTGAGGATCTTTGTTGCAGCTACATTTTCTCTCTCTCTCACTCTCTCACTCCACATTTTCTTATAATACAGATAAAATAAAAAGTGTTTGAATGTGCTAAAATTGCTTTTTTTCTGAGGAGTTAATGTGCGTCAAAACTCCTGTGTCCAGGAAATGACTTCACATGAGGTGCTGGTCGAATAGTCAATTTTTCTTTGGAAGGTTCCCCGCTGAGTAAAATGACTCAGAAGTATTCACGTAAGCAGTAGTGATAAGAGCTGTTTGAATCTCTACATGTTAGGTAAAGGTGCTTCAATGCTTCCTTTCTTAGGATACACCGGACCATCATTTACGAAAGGAAAGGAAATATTGCCATCGCACAATGCATCGTTTAGTCATTCACAACCTATACTGTCATTGTTCACAACCAGACATTAAAAACATCAATTCAGCTCAATTTATTTAAACAGTGTGATGCAGACTGCAGCAGAGAGAGTGTGTGTGAATATGGACAGACGTGATGACGTGATATAAAAACTTGTTGAATGTGGAGCTGCGATCACACGCAGAGGTGTTCAAGTTTGCTGTCAGCTGTTGTGAAAAACTTTCTCAAATGTGGTGCAAATGTAATTAATAACTAGACAGGCTTTAGGTTATCCTGAGCATTCAAATTAAAATATAAAACATGAATATCACATCATTCAGTGTGATGGTCAGACTTCTTCTTCTAACTGTACATCCAATGTCCATACAGACCATTATGGAAGTTACCGTTGCTCAACAATCATCCATCTTGGACAGTGGACAGTAGGGTGAGTGAGAGCAACCATTCTCAGTGTGACACTCCATTTTACTTCTGTGACAGGTGGACTATATTCCTTTATTATTTTATTTCTCACTTTATAAATAAAGTTGGGTGACACAGTGGTGCAGTGGTTAGCACTGTCACCTCACAGCAAGAAGGTTCCTGGTTTGAACCTTGGCATATTTCCCTGTGTCTGGGTATCTGGCTTCCCCTCACAGTCCAAAGACACACACTTAACAGGTTAATTGGTGACTCTACATTGTCCGTAGATGTGAATGTGAGTGTGAATGGTTGTTTGTCTCTATGTGCACTGTGATAAGCTACATGTTTGTTTATAGAGGTTGTTTAGTGTAGTGTTGTTTAGCAGCTAAAGAGACAGATACTTTCTTCAGGAGTAAAAAAAAAACGAGATAAAAGGAAGTCAATATTAGATTTAGATTCATCAGGTGACATAAACATGTCTCTAGATTAATGCTCCCCAAGTGGCTGAAAAATGTAATTCGTTAAAATTTAAGAAGTCAAACAATGTTTTTAGGGCTTTTTCCTCTCAAGGGACAGTTGCATTACTGGTGGAGTTCATGTGTTGGGACACTGCTGGGGGTTATTACGATGGTGATGAGGTGTAGGATGGCAAATTCTGCTCAGGGCTCAGAAAAAGTTGGTTTTCATTAATCTTGTTTAATCAAATAGAAACTCAGGACATCCAACCATGTGGCCTAGTTAGAGAGTTTAGATTCAGTTTATCCAGTCTATTTCTTCACTATTTGTCTTGCCTCCCTCCAGCTATACTTAGCATTACTTGTCCATGTTTGTAAATTGCCATAAATTCAAACACTGATTTAGCAGTAGACAGTTTTTGGTGTGTCACTTCCTTCCTGTCCCCTGCAGATCTATTTTATTTTTTATTTTTTGGCCCAATTGTCAGAGGAGGATCCAGATACTCGTCAGGCCTAACAGCGCTGCCCAGTGGAGCATTGGAGCCAGACGGACAGATTGGACACAACAGGAGACAAATGAGCAGAGACTCGTGGGTAATTTGGCACGATGATGTGATTTGATGAAACGTCGGAGACCATTTCTTAAAAACTGATTCTCGGTCTCTATCTGTCCCCCCTTTAATCAGGGGGCAGTTATTGCAAGGATGGATGGATGGATGAATGGATTAATTCATGAAAAACTGACGGAGCAGGATGTATGTTGGATAGAGGGAAGAAATGGAGTGTATGGATGAACTGATATTTGATGGAGGAATGGATGGTAGTGTAGGTGAGACAGATAAATGAATAAATAAATGGAGGGATAAACAGATGGATGGAGTGATCGAATGGATGATAAGGTATATAAATGGATGAATTGATGAACAGATAAGGATGGATGAATTAATTAATGGATGTATAGATGAATATTTGATATATAAATGGATGAATAAAGACAAGTCGGATCGATGTAGGGATCGATGGATGGGAGGTTGGTTGGTTGGATGAGTGATGGATGGATGGATGGATGGATGGATGGATGGATGGATGGATGGATAAAAGACTAGTTGAATTTCTGGTATATGGATGGGTGAATAAAGATGGATAAAAGGCTAGATGGATTGATGAATAAATGGGTGGATGAAAGTCTTTGTGGACAACTAGATGATGGTTAGTGAAAGACTTAAGAAGTGTGCCTTAATTAATGCCTCCATTAAGGATTGATGAACAAAGAAATGGTGCAATGGATGAATAAATGGATTGTATTACTCACACCTTCTTTGCATTGAATAAAACACAAACCCTGAGACCTTCAAATAAAAACAAGGGAAAACATGAACAAATAAACAAAAAGTAAAGAGATATAACCAAAGTGGGCATGCCGTCACAAGCATGTGTGAGTTCAAAAAGAAAATTCAGAGAGTGAACGTGGTGTTATGATTATTCATTCTGCCTTCGGGGGTTTAAATTGGTCTTGGTATTTTTAAACAGAGGCCAAAAGAAATCAATTCTGTTGATTAGAGGTCTCACACTGCATTTATTCACACGTTTCCTCTGAATTCATTTGTGTCTGGTCATGGAGGCAGCATATTTGTGTTTATATTTAAATTGTACTTGATGTGTTGTTTGTTTCATGTTAAGTGGATAGAGATATTCACAGTACTCAGAGGTCAACATCTTCTGACTTCATACTCCCTTAGCAATACCAGAAAGTTGATATGTTCTTTATTTTAGCGAAATCTTAAAAACGATTCCATACGATTGCTACCAACATCCACAGATCCCTGAAGGATGATTCCTGTTGGTGATCCTGGCTATCCTTTAGTGCCAACAGCAGCATCTTCTAGATAGTCTGGAATATCAGTTGACATTAATGGTTTCAGGATCATGAGTCCTGCTGACTGGTGTATTTCTCCATTTGTGCCATCATGTGGATGATAATTTAGTTTCTTAATTAAAATTTCTTAATAACTATTGGAAGCACTGCCATTACATTTGGCACACACATTTACTGTCTCCAGAGGATGAATTGTAATAACGTTGGTGATACATCCTTTTTTTCCCAATACTTTGATTTTACCCTCAGCTGTACTTTGTGTTAAGTGCTAATTAGCATGCTAGAATACCCTGTTTTGTTTCTGTCTCTTTCTTTGCAACACTAATGATGTGGGAAAAAACATAATATGTAAGTCTCACATTCAGGACAGCTTTAGTGCTCCTTCCCCTGCCTTCACGAAGGTCTATGAAAAACAACTCATCACACCAAAATTACCTTTCCACTCAGTCTTGATGTTCCTCACATCTTGTCATGGAAGTGGTTTCTGAATAGCATCTCCACTAAAAAGAGCCATTAAAAACAGACTGCTTTTGTTGTACAGATTGAAGCAGGAAAATGTTGTTTCAGTTGTGGTTATTTTTCAGGCTCAAGCATTATAATGATTCATCGTTCTGTCTGTGAGGTTCTGCTGGCAAACACTATGTTCTCCTTTGCCAGTACAGCGTGAAGGGTTTTAATGTTCCAGGCCTTTACACATTAAGCCAACAAGCCAGCAGCATTACCATAACACTAAGCCTTTGACACTGACTCATAATTATTCTGGATATAAATGTGGTTCTGGGCAGTCTTGTGGTTAATACAGCTTCCTCCAGGTATACTTAATACTAGGTACTCCGTTTGACTTTATTGCATGTTTTTGTACATGTGGCAAAATAACAGTTTTAGATGCATGGAAAGGATTTGAACCAGCAACCAGATTTCATAGCGCTCACTCTATAGAAGAGACCACTTTTTGAAGGTCTCAGTCTTGTCTTGGAAGACTCTGAAAGAAGACTCTGGATTTTATGACAAGACTAGACAAGACCACAGCTGAACAGGTAATGTTTCCCATTAATCACCTAATTAATCAACCATCTATACCTTTTTTGTTAGCATCATTACTATAATTTCTAAAGCAGTATGACTCTATGGCTACAAATGTTGGGTGGTCGACCACTTCTGCTGTTAACTTTAAGGTAAGTAAGTACACATAGTCATAGTGCCATGAAGACGAATCTTTGGCAATCCCTGACTTTTCATAGCGCCACCAGCAGGCAGAAGTTTTCAGTTAACCTGTGAATATCATTACATGTACCATATTATTGCCACACAAAATTTACTACAGAAATTTGTGGCTCTTTGGAGATTCCCTTTTCCTCTAACCATGAGGTTGACATTAATGACTTTTTCTTGCGAAATGTCTGAACAACAGGATGGATTGTCTTGATGTGGGATTCATGTCACCTTCAGGTCAGAATGAGTTTGGTTTATGACAAATAACTTCAAGATTCATGACATTACCATCAGCCTTAACTACTACTAGTACTTTGTGTTTGGCACTAATTTGTACGTTAACATGCTATCATGCTTATACCTGCCTTAACATGTCATTATTGTAATTGTGATCATGAACATACTGATATTGGCATTTAACTCAAAGCACCGCTGCCTCACAGGGCCCAAGACTCATAAATCCCCCCCTTTCTTTCGGCTTCATTCTCCATAGGAATGAATGGAGCCTTACGCACAACACTCTATTCCGCTGTCCTTAATACATCCATGATAGGGCTGCTAGCATGGCTGTAGACTCCTAGTCCTGTTTAAACTTTGTTGCCTGGTACTAACCACCCTGTCGTGGTTACATGTGTTCCCTTTCTCTAGTTAGACTTAATAAAAATTAAACGTGTTTCTTATTTTGGCCAGTAGATGGTGCAAAGCCATGTCAGATTAGCATGCATTACAAAATATTTTCACAGCGTTGGTTTACTGATGTAATCTTTGGCAGATTCACTTCTTTGGAAGTTAATTCTTGCCACCATCGGGGGGTCGCTGGCATGCGAACATTTCTGATTCCAACGTAGCTTCTTTTTGATTTTGCTTGACTTACTTCAAAGGCAAAAGTCCTTTTACAAACGAGAAGGAGAACCACCTGCAGGGCTGTCTCACCCTGAAAACTGTGTGTTCATGAATGTGTCAGAAAGGAAGTACAGGAGTGTATGAATTTATATTAGTGAGAGTTAGTGTGTGTGTGTGTGTGTGTGTGTGTCTGTGTGTGTGTGTGTGTGTGTGTGTGTGTATGTCTTGTAGAAACTCTCGCGCCTCATCTCTGACATTTCCAGGTCACTCAGTTATAAAATGGCTTCTCTGCCTCCCGCCCCCTCTCTCTTCCACTTTTCCCTCTCTTTCCTTCCCCTCTGCTTTTCTGTTTTCACCTCTCCCCATCTCTCTGAGTCAGGAAGGTTGTGAGAACGAAGGATAGAAAACAAGATTAAGAGACAGAAGAAGGAAAAACAGAGGAAGTCTAATGTCTCATCTTACTTCACCTGTTGTTGGGTGGGTGTCTTTTGTGTCTCTGATGATTCAATTTTGATTCTTGGTGTCATCGATTCTCAATTCAGTAAATAAAACATATTTTCAGGCATTACATTACATTCACTGTTAGTCACTGTTTTTATCTTTACACTAAATTTCAATAAAAAAGAATATATACCATTACCTGTATCTATTCAACCAACGACAGTATCTGTATTGCTCTTAAACTGGACATTGATCAGAAGTTTCTAAACGTTTCTATCTTTCATTCCCTCTGCAATCCAAATTGCTAAATGCTCTATAGCTTGTTTGTTTCTTAAACCATTGTCACATTGGTGTATGTTTTTATCTGGTTTTAAAGAATTTTTATCTTGTCCTTTTGTAGTTTATTTATCAGTTATTTATTGGCTCTTCCACATTTAACTCCCTTGTATCATTTATCTGATTGTTTGTACATTTCTGTCTGTGTAAAGCAAGTTGTTTTGAATTTGAATTTAAACAAAACAAAACAAAAAATTACAGATCAGCATCAGAATTGAGCTTCAGATAAATGTTTTTGATCACAAGAGCCACAGAACTATTTACAAAATGTTTTTTTTTTTTTATTAATTTGAATGATTAGACTTCAGTAAATCAGTAAACCAGCCTCCCTCTGATGATTTACAGAATTTCCTGATGGACAGTGAAGTAAATTGCTGCAAAACGTAGCTGCTGTTAGCTAATGTTAGCTCAGTTTGTTAGCCGGGCTGTGAGCTCAGAACACTGGAGTAGTGTTAGTGTGTAGACTGTTCCCAAAGGCATTCTGGACCACCAAGAAGTCAACAAGAGGTTTTCAGGCGGTGGGGGATGTGTGAAATGACGTGTGAGTACCAGAACTAGAACTGGGCAGGTGTACAATGTAACCAGGTTCAGCAGCCTCTATGGACATAATGACAGAGGAGAAGAGGAAAGAGTGAGTGAGCAAGAGGCTGCTGGACACAGCACTACATTTGGTACTGAAACACAGATGCAGAGCTGGGCTTCTTGCTGTTGGACTAGTTAGTAATATTGACTGGCTGCTATGTCTTGACTTTTTGCACTTGTTTGATGTTTGACTGTTAGAAAAGTTGTTGACTTGTTACATTTTAATCATGGAATGGTGATATTTATGACATTAGAGCGTAAGTAAATTGCACTCCGGTGCGCCAAACAGCAGAAAATACCAAATCTTACTTCTTACACAATGTCGAATGACGAATGTCCAGAAAAACGTTCAGAGATTCAGGCTGAGAGTCACTGTTGTTGCATCAACAGAACATATTTATTCATACTGGCGATTTTTCCTTGTAATGTGCAGATCTTGTATAGTGTGCGTGGAAAAAACGTATAGAGATGAGATTATGCATTTTGTATACTGTACACACATACACATTTCTATAGAGGGAAAGTTAGAAAGAGTGTGTGTCAGGGAAACCAGTTGGAGGAGGGGGAATACACAATTTGTTGTGCTTACAGCTGAGATGCTGAAATCAGCGAAAACATTTTGCTTCAGAAGAGTTTTGCTCCCGTTTACGGCTGCTTTCACTGCACATTCCCCCTGTAACAGCTGACACGGATGCTGTAATTGGTTTGCTTCACCTGGTGAGACTTACACGCACACACACACACACAGGCATACACACACACACACACACAAACACACACAGTTGACAGGTAAACAAAACTGTCATGATGATGGGATGAGCCTGTTTAAGCAGTCATCTGACTCCTGAAGCATGCGTCAAACACTCAGAGCTGGATTAATATTCCAGAGAGGTGAAGGTGATGAAATATTAAGCCACGCTGCTTGTTAGATACACTCACAGCATTTTGGCTCAATTAAACATTGTGGTTTGTAATATCAGTCTGTGTTTCAAATCTCGTGAGTTTTATGAAAAACTGTTTATTTGTGATGGGATCTGGGGTCCATTCTGTTTCTGTGCATTTTATTATCCCAGTATTAAAAACACTTCCTTGCCTCTCGTACAAAGTAAAACATTCAAAAAAAAGAAAAGAAAGAAAAAGAAGAAAGAAATAGTTTTACAGGAAAACTGGCAGCTGTGGCTGTGCCATAATTTATCTGTACTAAATACAGTATAATTTTTTCTAATTAATTAATGTAAAAGGATAGTAGTACTGTTGATTACATATTTATTTTTAGTGTTTTATTACATATTTGACTGTATAAAAATGTTATTAATCATACAGGTAAAATCATGTGAAATGTATTTCCCTAAGCTCCTACAATTTGTTCAATTACAAATAAAAAAGGATACTAATGAGAGTATAAACATATAATAATCCACAGTGGTGCAATGGTTAGCACCGTCGCCTCACAGGAAGAAGGTTCCTGGTGTGTGGAGTTTGCAGTCCAAAAACATGCACTTAACAGGTTAATTGGTGACTCTAAATTGTCCGTATGTGTGAATGTGAGTATGAATGGTTGTTTGTCTCTATGTGCCCTGTGATAAACAGGTGATTTGTCCAGGGTCTACCCCTAAGTCAGCTGGGATAGGCTCCAGCTCTACCATGACCCCGATGAGTCTAAGTGGTTACAGATAATTGATGGATGGATAATAACAAAATGTAACGCAAAGTGCTTCACACAATAACCCCCAAACCCTAACTCCAGTATAAACAAAAGCGCAACACAAACTGAGGAAGTGACATCTCACCATCTTGCAGTGAGGAAATACCAGAGACAGGTTAAAAAAAAAAAAAAAGAATAAAATAATCAAATAATAACAAAAAGAAAAATAAATAAGAAATGAATAATAATTAAATAATTAAATGAAAACAGGCTTAGCTGTATAAATACAGACACATAAATAATAGAATAAATGATGTAACAGATTGAAATAAATAAATATATAAACATTGTTCAAGTCAAACCCAAATTAAAAAGATAAGTCTTGAGTTTGCTCTTACAAATATGAACCTCCTCTGCTGCCCTCAGGGAGGCTGTTCCACTGACGTGGACCACAGTTAAGTACAGGATGCCTCACCGCTGGTTTTTGTTCTGACTTTTGGTATTATGAAAAGGAAACTCACAGAAGAAGGACCTGAGGGTCCTCGACAGTTCATAGGTAGGTATTTGTTAAAAACAAATACCATGAAGAGCTATATAAACCAATAATTGATTTTGAAGCACACATGTAGCTATTGCTGAGATTTTTAAATTTGTGTAGTGTGTCCTTGTCAACAGATGAGGAGCTGAGTCTAAATTCTTCTAAGGGAGACCAGAAAGTCAATATATATTCACTTCTGCAGGTAATAAATGTGTGAATGTTTGCTTAAGAGAGAAACTGTCACAATTTGGCAATAATAATACTACTACTACTAATAATAATACTGGCTTCACAATGGCTACTTTTGAAGAAGCTCCATTAACACGTTCATGTTAGCACGTTAGCTTCTCAATTGGCGTTCTCTAAGTTTGCAAAGATTGGCTTGCTGGTGTAGTTCGCTAACTTACAGCAAGTAAGTAGTAGGTAGTTCTGTATGTTTTCAGGATTATGCACACTTTAAGGTTTTTATGACATCTTCAGTATTTCATCTTTGTCCTTTGGTTTTTCCAAACCAGCTGGAAAAACTCAACTTGGCTCATAACTTGGCTATAACATATTTATGTGGAACAGTGTGAAAAGTTATATCTGAATTAAAATTCTTCTTTATAGGAGATTTGAAGATAAAAAAGTTAGGAGGAGAGTGTTTCCAGTCTCAGACTGTAATAAAATCCATTTCTGAACTAAGCTCTACAATAGAAAGTCAGTGAAGTTCATTTAAATTCTTAATCAGTGTTGGATAAAGTGGATATTGATAGTGTTTTATGTTTTAAACTTATGGTTAGTCAGACACTGTGTTTTCTCTATGTTCATATGTATTTTCTTTTAACAGGGCACCTTCCTATTACTGTAATAAACCCAATGACAATAACAGCTCTGAACAAATTGAAAATAATGAGCGTCTCTGCAACATTTCTCACATGGATACAAACTTCAAAGACAGAAAAATAGCTGGAAACATGAAAACAAAGAACACAGCAAATGAAGGTTTCTGTATCTGAGTCTTGGAGATGTGAAGTTTCAGCCAAATGCTGCTGACATGTGAGCTGTTAACTAACAATCCTGATTGGTCTAAGGGTCACTGTGGGGTTTGAGTGTAGTCCGATGGTGAGTGCAAACGGCAAAATGCAAATAAATGTTTTAGCTTTTTTTTATAGCACCATTAAATGCAGCACCGCCCTGAGGCTAGATTGTGGAAACCATCTATCCTGACCCTTACTACTTCTCCACAGCACTGTGCCAACACTGCAGAAGGATTTGGCTGCACCTGTTTTCCAGCTCACAATCACAATCGTCTTGGGTGAGCGACAATGCACTCGCAAAACAGCATCGGGGGTTGTTGGCACCTACTACCTTGATTGCATTTCCACCATTAGGGATCAGGTTAGGGTTTCGAGCCACTTGCAATTTTTAGTGTATAGGTTGCTTGCTCGGAGGTCGTTGTTGTTATTTTATGTAACAATGGGAACATGCAGATAGTGGAAGGTAGCAACAATGGCAAAAATATATCAAGCCTACTGTACATCCAGTGGGTCAGACTAGAGAACCCATAGTTGTAGTTTGTGTTTTTACCCAAAGCGTGCACAAGGGACAACAACGACAACCACTCTCCAAAGCAAATGTTGCCAAGCAACACCAAGTTTAGATTCATGTTTTAGTTTAGTTAGCTAAACACTAGCTTAGTAGCTGGCCAAAGAGTTGTTGGATACTTCTAATGATGTTGGCTGCTTTGTTATCTAGTGCATAATTAAATCAGTATATCAATGAGACGTACATGTGCAGTAAGCAGTATGACCTAACACAGGGGTTGTATTAGAAACAAGATCCCCCTCCATCCCTGTGAAACAGGTTTTATTATTACTGCTGAATATTGGGCTCATAGGAGCAATAGGAGCAGACTGTTTTATTAGCACACAGATCAATGTCTGCAGGCTATTAAAAACCTTTTTAGATGTGTTGAGCTTCATTATGCACTTCCTGTGTCCATATGTGTCGTCTGATCTGCTTGTCCTGAGGGGAGCCGAGCTGACTTTAGTCTTAAGTTTTACATCTGCCACTTCACAGATAAAGAAAAGGTCGCACTTTACACTTTGACACCAAATCAACTTACTTTATAACCCTATCAATTGATTTCTATAGTGTTCATTATACCAGAATCTCAAAGTCAAAATCCTTTTTACAAAGATGTTCACCCAATTGCCTCCACAACCTCACACCTCACAACCAGGGGCATAAATAAAGACACGGGCTCATGAGGCCCATAGAGAGGACAAGCACTACAACAATGTGTTGGGTGAAGATCAGGCCCTTGCAAGTGCTTCAGGTTGCCACTTTAGAAATATGCCTGTGTTCAAAGAAGACTCGAGACCCGCTGCTCCTTCACGTCTAAAACCTGTTAAGGTGGTTCATCTGTTTAAGATACATCCATGGCACCTTCCTTTGGCGGTTTTGTGGACATGACCAACTGGTAGGAGACTCAAACATATGTGCAAACATGAAATTGGAACTATGAAGATCAGTGATTTGCCTTTTTTCTGTTATAAGGACTACTTCATGATACATCGGGTGATCCGTTTTAAAAATTCACTTGTTTACACACGAGAACAACTGTCAGCACTAGTCAGTGTTAGAATTCTCTCTGTGGAAAGACTGCAGATCCATGCTGAAGTGAGGAGAAAGACAGGGATGCGTAATTGATAAGATGATACAAACCATGTGTAACGTCTGATATCATGGGAACGTAAGATCACTCCCCAATAAGATGGAAGAGCTAACCAGGCTACAGAGGGAGGATGGAGAGTGTAGTATCACACAGACGTGGCTGAATGAACTCACTTTAGACTTACTGGTAACTCTGTGCGGCTTTTAACTTGTGAGAGCTGAAGACAGACAGAAAAGCAGGGAGCGAGAGGGGGGATGACACACAGTGAAGGAAACGTCCGTGGACCACAGGCCGGAGTCAGAACCAGGTCACTGCAGGAGGGACTTTCATACGTGGAGAGCTCACTTTACCGACTGAGCCACCAGGGCGCCCCTCTTTGCAGTATTTTTCTTATCCACCTTGTTTATTGTGAGCTGCTGTAACAAGTGAATTTCCCCGGTGTGGGATCAATAAAGTCTCGAGTACCTTGCCCAGTGTCCTGCCACAGCGATACACGGCAGAAAATCGATAGATGGATGATTAAGTTGAGGATTTACGCCATTTGTTAGACCTCAATTTTACATTTGACAAGAAACATTAAAAGACGTTTGACAGGCTGTGAGTGTCCCCAGCTAAACCCCAACCTGGACGTTATGGATACATCTCAGGCTGCCGGGTTAACAGGACGACACAAAAGTAGATTTAAACCTGTTTTATTACACAGACAGCGTTCATACATTTGTATTGTGTATTGCAGGTTAATATTTCATCATCACAGGAAGTCCCAGCGGCTCCGTGAATCTTTAAACACAACGTTCATAATTCATATGCCTGATCAATAAACCATAACACTTATATGGATCAAATCAGCTGTTTATTCACAGCAAAGTCGGGAAATCAGGAGTGACAGGAAGGTGGATGGCCACACACACACACACACACACACACACAGAGGCCGACTTGTACAGAATCACAATAGCCTGGATGTGTGTGTGTTTGAATAATTTATACTCTGGGAAAAAACTGGCACAAGGTTATTAACAGTTACAGGTTGAACACACATACAAACAAACACACACCTACAGATATAAATAAATACACACAAACGTACACATACATATGTATGAATGATTTATGTCCACATTAATCACGAGAAAGCAAATACACACATTAGAGAAACACTTATAAATAAATCTCACATACTGTTTCAGAGTACTGTGCTAACACACTAATAATGTACTCAGGTGAAAATATACAACTGTATGCTACACACACATACACTCCCAGCTCTGTTGTTTGTGTGTTTTCCTGCATTACTGACTGACACAGCGCTCGTATCATATCTGAATCCTGCTGATTTCCGCTGTTTCCTCCTGCATCACACTGCAGGCTGACTTGTAGTTTTACATAACGAGTGTGTTGTTGTATTTCTGACCCAACCCACCCCCACCACCCTCGAGTCCACGAAGAAACATGTTCACGACCGCAGAGTCACTTCTCAGGATTCATGGTTATGTGCTGTAAATCCCGACAAAGTGTGTTTGTAGGAGGTGATTTATCTTCATTCCTGTCCAAGAATCGTTCAAACACACGAAACTTTGTTTTAAAGTCCAGTATGCCATCTGTAATGGCACCCATTTTTACTGGCGGGTGTTGATGTAACATAGATTTTACATTTAATTTGACTGAAATGTCATCTTCCACTTACAACGAACCAAACCAAGATGGCCTAACACACTTCCTCACATGCTGATATCACGTTGACCTAACAAGAATTTTAACACCCTAATATCAAAGATTTCCCAGTTGGTAGTACTTCTACCCCACAGACATGAGCGTTGCAAGGCTGTATGGGGTTTCCGTACCTCTTCACAGGGGCAAATTTAAGGGGGAACGTACCTGGTCATGACCAAGAACTTCAACGTTTTCCTTGCTGGAAATAGTGATTGTCTTTTATGGTAAGTACTAGTGTTTCTTTGCTTGTTTTACAAGGTGGATAGTGTTAACACTGACACTCAGGTGTAAAGGTTTAGTTGATTTTAATGCTCAGGTAAAGGTTAAAGTTTTTTTAGTTCGTCGTTGTAAAATTAAAATGTGTGATTGACACACTTGGATATAGCAATCACAGGTGGTTTAGTTTGTGAAGTGCAAGTAGCTGATGCAGCCTGAGTACTTGTTTCTGCACAATGTCAAATGGTCTGTTTCATTTGAGACACAAGACACAATCTTTGTGATCTTTATCTCTACATATAAATCTTTTTTCAGTTGACAATGTTTTGTGTGTGATCATTTTTTGCATGTAAATAAAAATAGTGTAAAAAGAATTTCCCCGTTCGTGGGATTAATAAAAACTTGAAAAAAACATCATATTAAATGTGGAAATACATGTTATCAAAGCAAACATTTATTTGTTATTGTAAGAAGAATAATCTAATTTGGTCAACAACAAAAAATGAGTTGGCTGAACTCAACTTTAAACAAGAAAACCCTTGTTAAGCCAACAGCAGATGAGACAAGTTGAGTAAACTTAAAATTTTCTTGCATCATGTTGCCTAGAAAATTTGAGTTGAGATGGTCCCTTTTTTTTTTTTTTTACTGTGTAATAATCAAAGTGGTCAAGCTCTTAATTATGCATAACTTTAAGCCTTAATATCATTTGAAGATATTTGTTAGACACAAAGGTTGCTGTTTGGATTCAAGGTGAACTCAGGAGCTTCTGTTTGTTATTTTGACTGCTGTAAGAAGTGAAAGGGGGTTCCCTGGAGGAAGGCATCTCGCTTGTACTCAACCATGGTCTAGCAACCAAGCAGGAAGGGTTACTGTTACACTGTAAGTTAGCACACTGATTAGCATTTACCAGAGGTCCAGTGTGTCAGATTTAGGGGGGCTCTATTTACAGAATATCAATAACCATGTTTTCATTAGTCTATAACCTGAAAACAGGCTGAGATGTCCTAAAATGGCCACATTATCACAATGTGATCTTTCCTACATCACCAACTTTACATATTTTCGCCTCACTGGTTGTGAAGATCGAACAATAGTAAAGCTCTGTCTCTGCTAATTTAATTCTCTGATGCCTGATGATCATTTAGTGAGTCACTTTAGTGAGTCGTTAGATGTTTCTCTTGCTTATGGTTTATAAATGGAGTAATCGTGTTGTTTACTCCGATGGAGGGAGCTTCCTTTCGTACTTTAAAGGTGTAAAAATGTTTGCGACTGCCGGTGAAGTCGACGTCTGATTCACTGCTTCTGCTCCTGTTGTAGCAAAGTTTAAAGTAGGCCAGCTTAAAGGCAGAACAAAGCACACAGAACGCCTGGGTAACTTTTCCTTTAAAAATATATGAGGCGGCCCCCGCCACTCCTCCACCTATCAAACATTAAGAAGCACACACACTCACATGCTCACACACTCATAAGCACCTGAAAGAGAGAAACATACGCACAGACCTGAAAACACGTTTCATTCACATGCTTGTACACACAAATGTGTACAAAACTAAAGCTTTAAAGAAAAGTCTGACGTCTATAGAAGTCAGGTGCCTAATTATCTTTAAAGTGTCTTAACAAGCTCCATAAGGAGTGGATGTCATGTCACTGTATTCTGGCCATATCATTAACAAGCAGTGATGTAAATTATGACAGCAAGGATTTAGACTGATGGAGCCTGTTGCTTGCCGCGATGCTAACATGATCTCTGCTGTCTCTCTTCAAACAATCCCTCAGGCAACATGAGACTCAGAGCTCTGGAGAAATTCACCGTCATATGGTCTAAGTGGTGATCCTCAGGCGGAGAGGAGAGATTTCTAAAGGGCGACAGTGCCAACGTTGAGCCGACATTCAGGAAGTGGATTTCGATGTAAACCACATGATGTATTGGCGTGAGAAACGATTCCTTCGCAGTGGGTGCAGAGCAGTTTAGATGCTGTGGTTAACAGACTCAGAAAACCGCTTGCTTTAAGGTAATGCTTCATGTATTCACCCATGTGTCCTGTCATATCTGCCAGTCCTGGTAGGGAACATTCTTTCCTAATAAATTAATAACGAATTAATATTTTTTATAATACATGACCATAGTTCCCACAGCTGAAAATGGAGCAAAACCTTCAGAGGGCATCATTCATGCCCGTTTTATCTTTTCTAAATACTTCTCTTTGTGGGTGCCGATGAGTCCTGGACCTCCAGTTCAGCTATGAACTGTCAAGAAAGTGATCCCCTGATCTGTGGGTGCTGAAACAACATTTCAATACTGTGTTCCTGTTGTATCATAGCAGGGAAAATACATGCAAATGCAGCAGGAAACATTGTGCGTTATATGAACACAGAACCGAAGAAGCCTCTTGCATGAGACGTAAAACGTCTTCATGGATCTACAACCAAGTCCAGTTGCCCCAGATTGAACCCTTCTTGAAGAAAGATGGACCTGGATGACTGAGAACCATCACATTAACGTTCATCGTTTCATCCATTCATTGTGTCGTGTAGCTGCTCTGAAGCAGCCGGTGACATTTTTAGGTCGTCTAGTTATTTATTTTGATCGACAGCGTTTTCTTACCTGCTGAAAACAAACCTGAACAAACGCAGAAGAGAGTCAAAGCTAAACAGCAGGTTAGCGAACGCACCTCGCCGCGGTACACACAGGTTTTACTGCTGTATTTAGAGCGGTTGTCATGGTAGCCATGCAGGATGTTGCTGATGCAGTGTTTTTCTCGTGTTTTCTGCCGGCGTGTGATGAAGAGACAGAGAGAGAGAGACAGACACTGGTGCATCAGCCTTAGGACACTGCTGTCACTGTGTTTGTGTGTGTGTTGATGCTGCCGTCACTGTATATTAGGTGTCTGTGGTGCTGTCACAGTGTGTGATCATTAGATGCAAAGTGTGTGTGTGTGTTAACCGTCAGCAGTGATGTATTGACAGCTGTGAGGATTTGATTACACTGAAGAGCCAGAGGGAACAAAAAAAACAAAACAATAACACAATTAACTCAATTAACTCCTCGTTTCACTTTCTTTCTTTCTTTCTTGTGAAGAGGAGAAACAATAATACAGCCCTGTCTCCAGGAAATTATGTTTATATTCGACTAATTTGGAACAGCACATACGCTTTGAGGGAAACGTAAGGCGACCAAATTACTTTTTGTATGAACATAATGAGAAATGTTGTTAATTAACATCATTGGCAAAAATGTTGATACTGAACCAAACTATGTAGCTGTAATAAAAAGCCAAAAACATTCATTTGAGGCTGGCTTCCAGTATAAAGTTGCCATAGTCGGCACAAAGGCTTCATATCTTATGAAATTCTGTAACCAACCAACAACCTCCGTGACTGTGAAATGAAGCCTATGTGGGAGTCGAATAAAAATGCAGTTCCTTGAATGTCCACTTGAGACTGGCTACAGAAGTGAGTCAGTCTCCATAAGCCCCCATGTTAAAATGTGCAACTTCACAGCAGAAATAAACATGTTTATGACCCTCTGGCATAAACTAAATAATCATCAGTTTTCGGTCATTCTTTTAATTTTTTGCCTTTCAAGAGTCTGCGCATACAGTGTACTGTACAGCTAAAATTAAATCTGAACCCTGCTTATGTGACACATTGCATTGATGTCCCTCCGTGTATTTTAGTGGTTATACTAATGACAGTATAAAAATGGGCATGGGTGACGTTACCCATAGGTTTTTTTAAACCACTATTTTGAAGACGAAAATATGCTGCACTGTTAGTGCAGCAATACTGACGTAGAATCACATAACATGTAGTCAAACTTGCTGTTCAATGTGTGTAGTTCACAGTTTGTGACATACAAACGCCATTTCTAATAACTATATCTATAGACGTTGATGAATCTCATTTGTCAGTTTTTCTTCTAGCTGCGTCATTAAACACAGCAGAGCACAACAGCAGGTCATGCTTTTCATCGTCTTTAGCAGTTTATATTCTGACAGACGAGGTTAAATAAAACAGCTGATAAGCTGTGACAGCGTCCTCCATGTTGGACACTCAAACATCATCGGTGTCAGGACAGTTTGTTATCGACCTACAAACTGATTTCACCACAAAGATTCAGATTTCTGTCTGGTTTAAGAACAAACTGGCTGGCTGGAAGTTTTGTGCCAAGAAACTGACTGGAGGATGGAGTGTGTTTGTGTGTGTGTGTGTGTATAGATGTGTGTGTGTCTGTGTGGGTGTTTGTGCATGTGTGTGTTGCAGGCTGTGTATAATTGGCTGTAGTTGTGAATTGTCTGTAGTTATCCAGTCTACTGTCTCCAGCTGTCTGCAGAAGCTCTTCGTCTCTCACACACATACACATGCACACGCACACACATGCTCAGACACACACACACACACACACACATGCACACACACACTTCCTGTCTTCCTCCTCTTCCTCCTCTTCTTCTCCTTGTGTAATTATTGGTGAGTGTTCAGTGTTTTTTTTTGCTCCTGTATGGCAGCTGGCTGACAGGGACATGTGGACACCTGGCTGCACACACGCACGCACACACACACACAATGCACACATGCACACACACAACACATACACGTACAGGCTGATGTATGCTAATCGAAGGTCTAAAACCTCCACAATGTAGTTTTTCCTCTCCAGAAGGAAAAAGAAGCACGTCTGTGTTCATTACAGGATTACACCGCTGATTGATTGCTTGACTGACTGATCTTCAGATAACGTCATCGTCTCATCAGTTTATAGAAATCTAAAGTCTGACATCACTTCCTGCCAAACCTCTGTTTCAACAGCTGCTGCTATTTAGGTACAGTAGTTTAGTTACTTCCAACACACTTCAGTAACTTAATGAAATCTCTGATTCAGCTTTAATCTCTGCTGTCTAAAACCAAATACAATGTCAGCACTCTCTATCCTGCTGTTATTAAACACACCTGAACTAACCACAGACACTCGCCTCAACGTTTAAACCACACAGTAACTTCTGTGGCTGTGAAATGAAGCCAATGAAGAAGTGTTTGGGGTTCTCAAACGGCCACTCGAGGCTGGTTCCAGAAGTGAGTCAATCCCCATAGGTCACTATGTTAAAATGTCCAACTCCACAGCAGAAAAAAAACATGTTTAACGCCTGGTACAAAAAAACAGTTTTGGTCTCTGTAGCTAATTTCCCCTTTCATGACAACTGCATATCGTCTGCATTTTTATTTAACTCACCAAAGTTTATTTAATTTATGCATAACTAATTTGATTGATAGTAGGTGCTGTTACAGGTGGTTTCTCTGAGCACCCAGGACTCATTCAGCCCACCTCAGGTCTGCTGTTGATCCATGTCTTTGCCATTTAAAGGTTAACGCACCTTTAAGAAAATCTCTGTTTCACTGCTGCATTTTTAGTTGTTGTCATGTTCCAGACTCCAGTGCAAATAATCTGCATGCACCATGTTTTTCTATTGTAATTTTGTTTTGTCATATGACATTAACTTACCTACGTTTCATTAAATTTTTATTGTGGTGCATTGTATTATTATTTAATTCATTTATCTTTAACAGTTTAACCAGAGAACATGTGAATAATGTAACAATCTGAGCTGTTTGTACTTCACTTTGTTGTAAATATGAATCTCTGAACGCTCCGATGTCCTTTAGCTCTGCAGTTTAACTCTATACTGTATATCCGTGTGAATGCCTGCCCGACCACTCGTCATCTTTGATGCTTGTTGCCATGGTTACGGCTCTCGTTGGTGTAGAGATATCCCAAAATTTTTCTTGCAGCTCAACACTTTCTGTGACCTGCAGGGAGAGAGAGAGAGCGAGAGAGAGAGAGAGAGAGAGAGAGAGTATTATGATAACCTCTCTCTCGCTCTTGCTCTCTCTCTGTCCCTCTTTCTCTCTCATCCACTCAGAGCTGAACTGCTCTGTAGCCTGCAGGTCTGTGACGGAGTCACGCTGACCATCATCGCACGGAAAATAACAGACTCTGCATGTTCTCTCGGATTAGTGCGAATGTGGACAATAAAGAAAGAGGTTTAAAGTTTTCCGTTCCCCCTCCTATAGTCCACTGACATGCAGGTTTTGTTAAGTAGATTGACTGGAGACCCGTTCAGCACCTCTTGCCCAATGTCAGCTGGGAGATCCCCCTCAAGAAAAAACATCTTTAGGTATCATCACATATAACACTTTAACTATGAAATAACACATACAGTAGATAAAACGTTCCATTTAAGTAGAACAACTAGCTCATGTCTTTGTTACTTCTAGGCTGAAATCCTTGTTATCAGGCTGCTCCAATAAGTCCCTTGAGACTCTGCCATTGATTCAGAATGCTGCTGCCCATGTACTGTATTGACAGAAACCAGGATCAGAGATCATATTTCTCCAATTGTGGCTTCTCTGTACTACCTTACAATCCTTCTACTTACCTACAAAGCTCCTCAAAGTTCAAGGGAATCTTTATTATCCCCTAACTGTAGTTGTAGTTTTCATCATTATTATTGTTCATGTACCTCTTTATCTCTCCCTCTCTAAACTCAGTCCCAGCAACTGGCCACCCACCATGAGCCCTATAAACATTGACACCTTTGACACTAGGGGGTTTATACAGTGAGCGTATCGAGCCATCCGACTCTACATGACAGCAAATAGAACATAGCCTAATTAAAATCTAAATAAACATTGTTGTTACTACTACAGCCTGATGTTAGCTATTCTAACAGTTTGTGATGTGTCATAATTCCAAAATGTAATAAATTCAGATGTGTCTGGCTGTTCAACAACTATCGACCAGATTGCTATTTGTGAATATTTGTGCGCCCCAAGATGATGATCTTTTGTGATTTTGTTGACCCAATGGCACTAAAACATCCCACTTTAGCCTCTAGAGGATGCAGCTCAGATTCCTCCCCTCAAAAAGCTGCAGCCGTTATGCTGCATTCATGTGCCGGTGGGAAGGTCCGACACCCTGGACTTTAAATAGAAACCTGCCATTGGGAAACCAAGAAGGGCTGTGAGTCTGCTGCAACTCCACTCTTTCTCTCTGTGAATGTACTGTAGCTGAATAATTGATGGATGTCCATGTGTGGTCACCAGGCTGCTGAAAACGGAAATAATTATCACCAGAAAACGACTGCTGTAGAATGATTTATATTCACATTTAAAGCTGGAAGAAGCTTGATGCTCTTATACTGCAGAGAAAACTTTTCTGCATCTTGTTACAGTCGGTGTTGGTTTCTTTGAACCTCGAAAAATCTTTTCCTGAGTAGATTCAGTTTACTCGATAATGAGTGCTGCTGGTGTGTCTTTGTCCTGAGAAATATTTGGTGTTTTCACTCAGTTTTTTTGAAAATTGTACATAAAACAAGTGGATGGAAATGCACTTTGTGGCCTGTTGTGTTAACATGCAGCAATGGATGAACCAACACAAGTCCCATTTCAGGGTTGGATACTCTGAGGGACCCTTATCAGTACTTCAGCTAAAGACTGAACCTGTTCCTATTTCCCAAATGTGCTCCCAAAAAGGACCCGGTTTATTTATACATTTTTGGCATATCTGCACTTTATTTGAGTATGTATTATCACCTTTTACTGATTTAACTGTGATGGCTTTTGTCACTATTTTCATAAGTTTTACAAACCAAACAAATCAATGGATAGTTGGAGATAGTAATCTATCTATCTAAAACTCAACAACATCATGCTGTGACCACCAATCATCTGATAAGTCAAACCTCCACAGACAGCCTGTGGCTATGGTCTAAACTTCTGGCTTTGTTTATTTCTCGTACAAAGCTTCTAAATCTATCTCTGGCTTAAGCTGCAAAATAGTGACACAAAGAAATTGTCTTTAGTTTCTGTACAATGGTTTGAGAGAGAAAGCGAGAACTGGCGGAGTGACATAGACAGTGAATGAGAGTGAGCGAGCACCGACATCGGTAAAGCTGATTTATCAGCAAAATATCAACACATATGGACAAACCTCCAGGCCCTGCAGCGATTCAACACAGCGCCTGATACTGACTGAATGTACCCTTAAAATGAGCCTTTTATATTGACAGACTCAGTAGGTCTTCTTTCATGGAGTCCACCATGTTGAACCATCATGTTTTGACAATAGCTTAGAGCAGATAAACACTGGCCACTAGCCTTTTTGCAAGTTTCACAGTCTCTGCAGCTTCTCTCTACTCATGTTACGAAGAAGAGGGTGAGGTGAGGAATCTGCAACCTCACCACTAGATGTCACTAAATCCCACAGACTGGCCCTTTTTAAGTAAAGTACTTGAGTAAATGGACTTCCCACCGCAGAAAGCGAAACTAAAAACAAAACCATGACGACTGCCACTTTAATGAGCCACAGAAAGCTGCTGAGGAATGAAAATTAAAACTGAGCCACTGGAGACATTATGTGGGCCACATGGAGTATGTGCAGCCTAATCTAATTACACACAAAGAGGTGTGTAGGAGAGCAGTGTATTGCATGAGCTGCCTGAGGAAGAGGAGGAAGAGGGGGAGGGCGCGTCCTGTCAGTGAGTTTTAGAGGTTTACTGGATGACAAAATAGGTCCTCAGGATGTTATTCACTGCTGGACACTGCGACAACATACACAATAAGTTCATTACCATAGAATGGATATGACTGTATAGGATCTATGAATTACTGCAAATATCTTGTCAGCTAAATTGTGTCTGCGATGGAGGATAAGAGGATGGAAAACCATGTCATTTAATAGGCTATTGTTGTGTGTTCTGCTGGTGTTTGCAGAACGAAAGAGGCTGGAAAGCAGTGTGTGTGTGTGGGCCCATTACTATGTGACTTCGGGATTAAAATGCCTCCTTTTCTCTGTCCTTGTTTCCTCCTTCTCTTTTGCTCCTTACAGTATTTCATTCCTCAATTCCCATTTTCTTCTTCTTTGTCTTTTCTCATTTTAGTCAGTACATTTTGACTTTTTTCTTTCTTTTGTAATTCGTATTTTAAAATGTCTTTAAAATCTTGCAAAGACGGCACAGCAGCCCTACAATCTGAAGACTGTGGGTCTAAATCCCTGAAACAGATTAAAAGTATTGGTTTGCATTTAAGAGCCTGAAAATTCACTGTGAAGAAACTGTGAGTTACTTTATTTCTTGATATGATTTAATGATGAAATGATATATTTGATTTGTTATTGACTTAAGGTTTAGACCTCTCTGAAGAGCTGTGTCATGAGGTTTTTGAAGGTACAGAAGTCAGGTAAGGCCTGATTTTTCTTATGTTGTAAAGTGCAAAGTGTCACGACTGGGCAAATGAGGCAACATGATCCATGACGGTTAGTTGGTCATTGATCATGACTCCTAAATTTCTTGCTACAAGACATAGGGAGTCAATTTTGATGTTGATGTCGTGGTGGATAATGTGTTTGGCTGGGAGGACCAGCAGTTCAGTGTGTGAGCAAGGCACTATGTCACACAGTCGCTCCAGCTAAGAGCTCTGTAGTAGTTGAATGTCAGGCTTTTGCAATAAAGAAAAATGAAGTGCAGTGTTTACTGAGGTTTTTTAAAGCATAATATAATTTGGTGTGTTTTGCCAACAGCATTTGTATTATAAAACAGGAGTAGAATGAACAAAACAGTGTAGAGTCAGTGTTTGGCTCACCAAATTCCCATGGAACTGGAGGGAAGATGGAAATATTGACTTTTATTGTGAGTCCCTGTAACATTTATAAAAGCGTGCTGCTGTTTTGACCACAGAGTCATGCCCGATGCTCCTCTCTCCTCTCTAAACAGTTTATTGGCAATTTCCTCCCCCTCTCAGAGAAACCATACCCAGTATATCATGTCACAATGATGAAGCAAGCCTGGAAATAATAATGTTTTAACCTACTTATTAGACTTAATACAATTTGCAAGTTATGAAGAAAATAAATTAGAATATGAAAGCCTGAAGCACCATACGCAGTCCTTCAAAGGCCTCAGTAAGTGTTCAGATAATGTAACATTCAGTGAAATATAATGAGTTTTAAAGCAAACATTCATTTAAATTAAATACTTCAGGCCTTCAGTAACATGAGAATAACTAATGTCCAGTTTTCTTATTGTTTTTACATTGTGCAGATATATTTTCAGCTGTGAATGGTCTTTCATATTACACCAATAACAAGGTTGCTAGCAAAGCTGTTAAAGTATTTTGGAGCAAGCCCAGTCTCAAGTAATTTAAGACATTTCCAGTGGCGTTACACAGCATTCTGGACCCTTAGGCTGGGGAGGATTTAGATCAAATCAGGCATAGCGGCGAAATGCAGGATTTGAGTTAGAGTACTGTGATTTGGTGGCGGCAGTATGCCCACAGGGGGTGACTGTAAAAGATGCAACAACCTATGGCAGAGGAATTGAGCTTCATCTTTTGGAGAAACCCAACTTGACATCACATCACGTGGTGGCGGCCAATCATATGATCAGACTGGTCAGTCCCTTATTGTTGCATGGGTTAGTTTGCCTGTCTGTGAGGCTGTTTTCCTTATCTCCAGTTTATCTGCCTACCTGCCAGTCTTGCCAACCACCACACCTGTCAACCAATATTGTCTCCTGTGATTCTCTCTGCCAAGCCTCCACCCGGATTCCTTCTACCTCGCCCCACATCTCTCCATTCCTGCCAGTATTCTCAATAAAAGAAAAGACCCGTTTTCACCTCGCCTGTCTGTCCTTTGTTTGCATTTGAGTCTAGGAAGGTTCATAATCATCCAGGTCATGTTTCTTGGAGTGCAGTTGTGTTAACTCTTCTCAAAGGAAAATAAAGTCAAATTTGAGACCTCAGCTTCAAGTCTGCTTAGGAACTGTATGGTTCAAGTCAAGATCATTCATGAGAAGTCTTAAGTCGTTTTAGACAAGTCTTAACATTCATACCACTCTGTTGTTTTAAGGGTATTTTCAGGAGCTTATCTATCCACATCTTTTAATCCTTCAGTCCAATTTGAATTGATGGAGCCAATCAGGAGTCCAGGATTATGACTGACTGCCTTCAGGAAACAGTGTTATAAATGTATTCATTAAAAAAACATTTTTAACGCTCTATTTATTTTCAAAAACTCCATGAAGAGCAATTATCTTGTCCTCGGGTTTGTTTAAAAACTGAACTGAAAAATGCACATTCACATAATGTGACACTGAACCAGCCACTAAAACTACTACATATGCATGAAACTGCCCTATGGAGCAAATATTTACATTTGAGGCTATTTAAGGCAGCATTTGAAGGGTGAGTAAAGTCCAGGCAGTGATGAGAAGGTGGTTCCTCTGTTTGGGTGTGTTGGGTAAGTCCCTCAGGGTGAGCATACTGGATTTGTTCGCAATTAAGCCGACCCAATAGTCTTCAAATGTAAAAGTTGTCCTCAAAGCAGCTCCACTGTGAAGAAAAAGTCATAACTTTCAACCACTTTATCACTAACACAGAAGAGAGATCCCTTTAGTGTTGATGTGGCTGCCAAAGAAAGAAGGAAGAGGGCAAAGAGGAGGAGGAGAAGGAGGTGGAGGAGGAGGATGAAGGCTTTGCAATAATGAGGCCAAGTAAGCAAACATGACCCCAGCCAAAATATGTCTGCATCACCGCTGCCTTATTAAAGCTTGCTTCGGGGGGATTTAAGGTCTGCAAAATACAAACAAAGGGTAAAAAAGGCCACAAATGAAGAATACATTCAAGAAAACACGAGCGAGAGAGGAACAAGACAGAAAAGGAGAGAGGAGTGGGGAGGTAAGTGGACAGAAGAGCTACCAAATGCCCTCTGGCAGCTAAATTTCATCCTTGTCTCGTCTCATTTTAAAGGACAGGCGTAGAAAATTTTGTTGAAAATTCTGGGAAGGTGGGCTTTGATTGGAAACAGGTCAGAAACTGAACTCAAGTTAACTTTGTGTAAAAGTTTTGACAAATGGAAAGCCAGATGTTTGTTCTTCTGATACGTTAAAAATATCCTCATCTGATTTCACTAATGCATCAATGTGACGTTGTCATCATCCGCTTCCTGTGATCACAGGAGTTGTATACAGCCTGTTTCTCTAAATTTATACTGTACCTGAGATAGTCATCAGCTGCAAAGTCATGCAAGGTGGAAGCAGGGCTACACCCATCTTCAAGTTCTTACACTCAAAGTATAATTTCAGTATGTTTAAGTAACCCTAAAAATACACCCTCTTGTAGCAGAGGGGTACTAAGGCCAACGCAGGAGACATTAGACAATTAGGTGAGAGCCACTATCTATGTAGGCTGCCTCCACACTCACAGCTAAAATACAAACAGGGTGGTGGTAGACATGGTAGAGGGTGTCTATTATAATCAACTGAAGTAGCTACACTGACCATGGAAACCTTTGGGCTACGTGGTTTTCAAAAGGAAAAACTACATAGAACTATGTAAAGAAATCGATCAATCTATATAAACATGATCATTGTACCAGGTTAACTTTTTACTGAGGTCCGCTTCTGGTCTGGCTCCAGAAGGGAGCCCCAGTTTTCCTAACCCGGGAGAGGTGCTACAGCTCCTTTGGTCCGTTTCATAAGGGTTTTGTGAACCTTGTGACCACGTTAAGGTAGCAATTCTTTGGGAGGTGTCTTCGCCTTTTCTTTAAGAGTTGAAGCTGAATGTGGTCCAATGGTGGTTGAAATAACACGAGAAGCAGGAAGCTCAAGATTAATTGTGTTAATGATGTTAATAAACCAATAAGTGATTTGTTCTAATTCATATGTTTATCTCGTTTTACAGGAAACATCCGAATATATTTAGAAACCAGTAACTGAAACCAACAACCTCTCTGTTAATAAATCTGCTTCTTAACCAACTGAGCGTTCAATTGAGGGTTTAAATGAGAACATCAGCTGGATATGTATGTTGTTGAATGTACTGAAAATATTTAGGTTTTGATGCCTTGCCTTTGTATTAAATGACAGATTAATCGACACCACCAGTGTTTTTGAAGCATTCTAGACAACTGTCACATTCTACAAATATACGGCCTTAACCCTCCTCCGACCAGATTGATTATTAATGCCTAACAAGGTGATGGTATGCTGTCATCCTGTCAGCTGGCTTGTTTGCTGTCAGGACCGAATCCAAAGTAGCAAACTGTTGTTGCTACCCACGTATTTTTATCTTATGCGCTTAGTGAAGCATAATTTCTGTTATCAGTCAGTTGAGTAAAGACAGTTTGTCCAACTGATGTTCTTTCAGCTTCTCATAAACTGTGCTGCTGAGAGAACAGTGATGCCTCAATGTAGATTTAATGAGTGGATGCTTCAGTAGCGCTTATGCACCAACGCTTCACTTCTGGTGCGAATTGTTCTTTAAGTGTGGTTTACATTAATGATTGTGTAGACATGACATCAGAACATGGGCATTTTTCTTGGTTGGACTCTACTGTGGAAAATGTATTTTTGAACTAATTGAATATTTAATGGCTGAAACTATATTTTATCTTTTTTAACCAGCTGCAGCCATCAGGCCATTTTAAGCTGGAGCAGCTCTCACTCAGTAGTTCAGATAAGAATATAGACAGTCTTTCAACATGATTATCCCACATGATATATGTCATTTAAGTCTGCATGTGGACCCTTTCAACCTTATATTTTACCATTTATAGTATTGACATTTTTCCAGTGTGGGTATATTCAAATCTTGCTGAAACTCTGCAGGTCAAGTCAGTCTGAAATGAAGCATTTAAATACAAGTCAGAGCTCTGAATCCTACTTTCCTGGCAGATTCGCTGCATGTCCTGGGAATTTGTCATGCAAATAAAAAACCCTGTTAGAGAACCATTTAAAGGTTTGGGTAATTAGGTTTCTCCAGCAGTAATCTAGCATTGCTAACAAGGTTATTTTTAGCCGTTTAATCTGAAAAATGAAAGCTGATTTCCTGCTTGAACATTTCGGAAATCAGGTTAGTGCCAAAACTGGAGAGTAATCTGATTATCAAAGTGCAGCTTTGTCAGTGGTCCTCCACTGTCAGCCTTTATGGTTATGTGCTAAATACACTGGTTAGTTACTCATTATTGTAAATCCCTTCCTCTTGATTTTTCCTTACCTTTCCATTTCTTTTCTTTTTTTGTTTTCATTTCATTTCTTCCCCACCAATGTAGGTTAACAGTGAAGTTGACAGCCGTGTAGGGATTTCTAACGTTTTCCACTGCCATGTCCTCATAGATGACAGCTGTTATTACCCGGTGAACAATAATGCAATAGTCAGCGCTCCTGAACGGTGCTTAATATAGCTGCTGTTTCACTGTCACTTCTAGAGGAGGAAGAGGAGGAAGTAGAAGAGGAAAGGAGGAAGTGAAGTGACAGGAGGCAGCAGGAAGGAGATGAGTGATGAGGCGACTTTACACTCTGTTGTCGTAATTGGATCAAGATTAAACCATTAATGTTAACAGAAGGATAATACCCTGGATGTGTCAACATAGCTCTGCATGCTACTTCAATCAAACCTCATCTGGACAGAAATATACTAAAGTTTTGAAAGATGGTCCAATCAGTGTGATCGGTCTTTAAAATTTAAAATGACAGAAGAGTCTGATACGTTGAGAAATGTAATTGCGTGCTGTCTATGCTGATGCTAATCCTGTGTTAGCATGACGAGTACGTGTCAGTGCTACTTCAGTGTGTGTGATCTGTGTAAAAGCCCTCCTGACAGGTGTGTGTATATATTGTGTGTGTTTCTGCAGGTGAACTGCTTAAAGGGATGCTGACACTGCTGTTCGAGCTAAAAACCCCACTTGAGTCCACACACACACACATCACACACACACACACACACACACACACACACACACACACACACACACACACACACACACACACACACATTAATGTGCTGTCAACTGACCCCAAACTGTGAGAGAACACACACACTGACTAATGTGTCTTTGTGTATATTTTTCATGTGTGTGTGAATTGTAAACAGCAGAGAGAGTGTTGAATGTGAAATGGCCTCTGGACAGGTGTGACTGTGCAGTGGGGCATCATGGGAGCTTGAGGAACAGTGTGAGCAGAGAGAAGAAGGAAAAACAAGATAGTAAATAAGAAGAGAAAGAGAAAAACAAGAGAGATAAATGAGAGGAAGGCAGAGAAAGAGAAGCAAAGGTCGAAACACTACAGTGTAAAAATACTTTGTCACGAGCAAAGCAGCAGCATTTACTTAAAGTAACAAAACTATATAAGAATAATGTGTATTATATTATTGGAATATTTAGGCTTTTATGGGTTCCTCACTTTAATGTTGCAGCTGGTAAATTTGAGGGCCATTTTAATCATTTTATACACGACTGTGTAGTTAATCTTATCATAATATATCACTTATTATATAATGTATATTTATATTTTGTATGAATAAACCAGCTCTGCAAATAGTAAGTAACAATTCCACATAAACTACAATTCCCTTAAAATTGTTGTATTATAAAATGCATAAAATGGAAATACTCAAGTACTTTAAAATCATATATAGTACTTTATATTCCACCACTAGAAAAGAGGACAGTAATGTGGGGAGATCCAGGTTCAAGCTTGTTGCCTAGGCCATCGTTCTCTTCTTGAAGAAAGATGTCCTGGATGATCATCACAGATATATTATATACAGCTGACAGATGTTATGCTGTGATTTTTCTACAGTTAAACTGTGAAACTTGCATGGAAATAATGTTACAGCTCTGTAGTGGCTCTTAGGAAATGTCATGGCAACAACCAACCACATGACTGGCCGTGAAAAGCCACACACAAAGCATGAAAGCGTGTACCAATCTGCCTAACAGTAAAACAGCTTTGGCACTGTTCTTGGTGCTGAAGTTGTCCCCAACGTCATTTGAATAAAAGTCCAGACTATTTGAGCTCAATGTCTCTCAAACCCCCACTTCCCACACTAATGGGTAGAGATGTGAATTTGCTTCACCACCAGAACCAAAGGTTTTATTCACCCCTTTGCTCTCATACAATGAAAATGAACAGGAGGCGAAAGTTCGCCAGTGTTGATTTCGCACATCTGCAACCATAGCCCATAGCATGATAGTAAAGACAAATAAACCAAAGACATAAAATGCAGAGAGAGAAGAAAAAGAAGAAGAAGAAGGGGAAAGCAAGAAGAACAAAGGACAGAGTAAAGAAGCTGAATGGAAGAGGAGAAGAGAGAGAGAGAGAGAGAGAGAGAGAGAGAGAGAGAGATAGTAAATGGGCAGAAGAACAGAGAAAACATATGAAGCTGTGGTTGTGTGATCAGATTTCCAGGCTCAGCAGAGCAGAAGGTCTGCAGCCATCCTACGTCTTTGTTGTTTTCACAGAGCTGTGGCCATGTAAGGCAACACAGAGATATTATGTGATTTGGCAATCTTTAAAATATGCAAATAAACAAACAGTTTGATGTCACATTCAGACTGAATTTCTAGCCATCAACAACGACTGGATACTGGACATTTTCTACAGACATTTACATTCCCCAGATGACTTTCATGATCCTCTGACTTTTAGCGCCGTCATAAGATCGAACCTCGAATGTGTCCATTGTTTTGGTTTATGACGAATCAAGGTTCAAAGTTCATTGTATTTTTTTACAGCACAGGACTGCACAATGAAATGCAGTTGTAGGTTAAAGGAAGAGTTGTTTTCCTGCTGAGAGTTAAATGTTCAGATTGATACAACTCACAAATCTGTACTGCAATGTGAAACCAGGGAAACAGCTGGCCAGGCTTGTCCAAAGGTAAAGAAAAATGTACATATCAGCACCTTCAAAGCTCTCTGATTAACATGTTATATCTTGTTTGTCTGATCAGGTTGTTTTTACAGGGGTTTATGTGTATTTCTCTGCCAGGTGCAACGACTTCTTGGAGTCTTGTTGTCACCGTCTAATCTCTTGTCATGTCTTGTCTAAATCTAATTTAATATTGTTGAATCAAACCTAATCTAATTTATCTCATTACGTTTTAACATGCCTAATCGTATTCAGTGATTTATTCTGGTGTTGTTTCGTCTTATATAATTGAGACTTTTTCTAATCTCATCTCAGTATAATCTATCATTGTCTTGTCTCATCTAGCCTTTGTCTTATTTTATATAATCTAAAGTCTGATGTGGTTTTGACTTCTGTCATTTAATCTTGTCGTGTCACCTAACCTAATCTAACCTCGTCTCGTCTCATTTAATCAGAATAAACCTCCAATCTAATTGTCTTGCCCGTTGCGGTGTGCATACACGGGAGTAACAAACGGGAGAAAACAAAAAAACATCACTAATGAGCTTTCTGATTGCCTCTGGAGTTGCCATAGCAACTAACGAGGAGCACCTGACTGTGAACAATCCGTTTACTCACACTGAAGAGAAGTGCTCACGTCTGATCATCCAGATCAGTTACCTGAAGCGATTTGGTGTGTGATCATCGCCATAAACTTTAATTTCATTTTATTTAACATTTTCCTCCCTCCTCCTCCTCCTCCTCCTAAACCATCCCTCCCTTTTCTCGTTCATTCATCTGTGGTGATGAGACTTAGAGAAGATTAAACCCTGAACACACTCATGCACTCCTGTCAATCCTGCTGGGTGTCTTATTAACCCTCATTAGCCATTTCTTTCAGATATTAATGAGATGATCTCATGGCTAACGTTCCCTGCTGAGCGCACGTCAGTATTCCTTCGTGTGTCTGATAGAGAGCGTCAGAGGAAGTGGTGGAGGTTAGGGATGAAGAGGGAGAGCGAACAGATGGAAAAAAAACTTGGACAGACAGAAAAGAGAGAGGCTGAATATGAGCCAGAGCAAAATCCACCTTCATGATTCATTCAGCTAAAGATCTAAAACACATTTTGTTTTTGATCTTTAGCTGATTTAGTATTACAATCATAACATGTGTAGATCTGTGCTGCAGAAACACAGACTGTATAAAACATGGACCTGGTCTCTGTGACATCACCCACATGCTGCCGAAGAGCCATTGTGAAGCTCGGAGTGTGGTGCCATCTTGGCAGTCCTGCCTCTGCTGGCTCCTGGCTGAAGAAAAAATGAGCAAAGATGTGGATCATGGGTGGACTGAATGACACCGGAGTGCTCAATCAAGCCATCTGTAGGGGCACCCACCTGTCAATCAAAGTGGCCTGTGGTCTACGGACGTTCCCCCTCTCTCTCCCTGCTTTCCTGTCCGTCTTCAGCTTTCCGCTCTCACAAGTTGAAAGCCATCCAGAGTTATCAGTTAGTCCAAAGTGAGTTAATTCAGCAACGTCTCTGTGACTCTCCATCCTTCCTTTGTAGCCTGGTTACCTACTCCATCTTATTGAGGAGTGATCTTACGTTCCCGTGATAACAGACAGTACACATGGTTTGTACCATCTTTTCCGCTCTCTGTGCTTAAAACCAGCTCTGCATCCCGGTCTTCTTCTTCACACTTCAACATGGTTGCATGAGAGTATGCCAGTGCTGCCTAACAGCTGTTCTCGAGTGTAAACAAGAGAGCTATTTTTTGAATGGGTCACCCCATGTATCATACAGTATGACAGAAAAAAGGCAAATCACTGTGCAGAAAAAAACACAGAGATTTGATTTCATGGCACCACGGCAACACAAGGCAATATCAGTAAAACGATAAAAAGTTAAATCAAGATCTTTTTCAAATTAAAGAAGATTAGATTTGAGTACATGTGATTCGACTCTGATTATTATTCCTTTGGGTAATTAAGTCTGTCCTCACAAGGGAAAATGACAGCATTTGGAGGACGCGATGGGGAAAACTGGGTCATCTCTGTCATAAAACCATAATGGGGAACTACAACTTCAGCCTTACATGTTAGTGGCTCTGTGAGGCTTTACTTAGCATTATGCTCACAGTGCTGCTGTGCCTCATGTCACCATGCCAACATGCTGATGTTTAGCAGACAGACAGATAGTTAGGTAGGTAGGTAGGTAGGTAGGTAGGTAGGTAGGTAGGTCTAGGCTCATATTATTTCCTGCTAATGAATACACATAGCGCACATAAGTGTCATTCCGGGAGCTCCAGGATTCACCCAGGGCTGTGCAGAAGTGTCCCCCAGCTGCGAGGCCCTCAGGCTGGGCAGCTGACAACAGGAGCAGCCCTCCCTCCCTCCTCATGATTCCTGGTTCTCTCTATCTTAAAGTGAAATGAGACATCGAAGGAAACAAAGAAGAGAACACTGTTGTTGTTTATCTGAATACATAATATTAACAAAAAAAGATTTACAGACAATCAACGGACCTTTGTTTCTTTTTCCCCTGTCTCTTTCTCTCTTCTCAGCACATTTTAATTGTGTTCATCAGTGCAATAAAAGACTCTTTAACAGAGATAAGACGCTGTTGAAGATGCCGTCAGTTAAATTAGTGCTTAAGAAGTGTTGGGGCTTAAAAAGCTGTTTTGCCACTGACGACTGGTTTAAGTGGAGAGATATGATGTTAAGATATCATGGAGTCACATTTATGCCAGTTTAACGACTTAAGGTCTGATACTTGGACATTTAGGACATCTTAGATTCACTTCACTTCCCTTTAATAGCCGTATGATAAGTATCACTGGATTTCATAAAATGTTCAATGCACTGTATTAACAAGACTAACAAGAACAGCTAGTTTCTCTAGTTGTCCCACCAAATGTGTTACAAATTTTAACAACACTTCAAGTCATTTGTGAATGTGAACAAATGCTTGTTTCCATCTGCTACTGTTCTGTAAATATAAGAGTTTGTTCACGAGAAAAGCAGTAGCAAAAGCAGTTACTTGATGGTCAGTAAACTAAATGTAGCTGCTGTTAGCTACTTAACTCAGTTAGCTGTGCTGCCTAAATTGTGAGCTCAGAGCACTGGGGGAGTGTTTGTGTTTACACCCCTAGCGCAGGAGATTTGCGCTGCCGGGAATAGGAGGTTTTCAGGCCCAGGATGGGCACCGGAGGCAGAGCATGGCAGAGGATTAGATACACTACATGACATACACAGAGGAAGCTAAGTAGAGAAAAACCAACAAGAAGCTGTCGGACAAGAGTAAATCTGGGACTGACTTTTAGTCGTTGGCGAGTAATAAAAGGCTGAAGGACAAATGCCAAAGCTGGGCTTCTTGCTGTTAAACTAGTAAGTAACATTATCTGGCTGCTACTGTCTGCTCGATGTTTGACTTAAGCAAAGTTGTCGACTTACTAGTTCATAAATAATGTAATAATTACACTCTGAAATGGCTGGATAACTGTAGCAGTCCAGACAGCCACAGACTGGCTGGTAGGTCATCGAGTAGGTGGATGGTGGTGAATACTTTGTCTCAGCGCCTTTTGAACCTCTTTGCTCCTGCGGGTGGCGTCACTCCTGCCTGCTCTCTGACCTTTGACCCTGCTGGGGAGGCGGCATGGTAGTGTGAAACTGGTCACATTAAAGAGACTGTGTGGGGGTCAAACTGCTCAGATACAGAAACCAGAGCAGTCAGCTGTTCTGAACTCGTTCACAGTCCAGCTTAAAACATGTCTGAACAACGTGTGTGTCACTTATCATCATAAAGCTTTCCATGTATTTGTGACCATGCTGTGGATCAGTTGAGCATTAAAGGGAAAACATGCTTATACGGTACATCACACACACTCACACTCTCATCACACCAATACACATGCAGTCATGGATTAACAACCTCACACACACACACCCACACACACACACACACACACATAGTGTGCATCACTCCCACTGTAAATATGAGTGTTGCTGTTTCCTTTACAGTGAAGAGATTTACAAGTATAAAAATCATCAGCAGGCTCAACTCCCTCTAATACAGCTGGACTATATATATATATATATATAGATATATATATATATATTATATATATATATATATATATATTATATATATATATATATATGATATATATATATATATATAAACTCCTATTACAGACGAGATCGACTATCGGGCTTGTTACAGTATGAGCACACAGTTCAGAAACCAGCATCTGTGATGGTGTAGCGGTGGATTGGTGCACATGAGGGTCTGTGAAGGCTCCATTAATGATGTTTTTGGAGCAACATATGCTGCCAAGGAGGTGATGTCTTTTTCAGGGACAACCATCAAGACAACGTAAAAGAAGTCCAGACCTGTAACCTATTAAAAATGTTTGGCGCATTATGAAACATAAAACAGATCCTGAACTGTTGAGTAACTGAAGTCCTGCATCAAGCAAGAATGGGGAAACAGTAAACTTTCAAGATTACAGCAGAGTCTCCTCAGTTCACAGACGCTTGTAAAAATAAACATGAACCTGAAACTTTTTTTGAAACGTGTTGCTGGCATCACATTCAAAAGGGGCATATGATTTTAGAAAAAACACCAACATTTTAACATTTGTTGAAGTTGTCTTAGTTCTATTTTCACTTAAATATGAGGTTTCAGTGTTTTGCACATTATCAGTTTTCGTTTCTAATTACATCTTACACAGCATGAAAATTGTTCTGGCAAAGGGGTTGTATGAAGGATATGTGGGCTCAGAAAAGCTTCAGAGAACAAAGCAATGACTATTCAACCTGTGAGAGAATGTGAATATCTAAACCAAATTTTATGACAATCTACAGTATCTAATAGTTATTGAGATTTTTTTACTCAAAGCTACAAATGTGAACCTCATGATGATGCTAGAGGAAAGGTCAGAAAGTTTTCATCGACCAAGTTGTCTAAACAAAAAGTACGAATGTCTCTTTAGGCTGCAGAGTTCATTACACGATGCAAAAGTTTTGGACAGATTCTTACCAGTTATGAAGTTAAAAATGAAAAAAAAAACTTTTTTATGCCAGCGGCAGAAATGTGTTCATCCTCTGGGGAGCAGGAACATCCACATCCATTCAGGAGTTATTATTCAGACTGAGCACGGCTCTGATGTCAGTGGGTCAGAAAAATATTAACATTCAGAGCATTTGATTAAACAGAAAGGTCGGCTCCTATTAACCTCAGCGTTAAATCAAGTCGCTGACTACGGAGCTCAGTGCTGCTGCATCAGGAAACACAGCTGACACCACCGACCCTTCACCTCCACTCACAGTGGGACTCCACCAGCAGGGAAACACAGTTCACATGTGTATATATGGAGAAAATGTTGATCTATCATGTATTAAGGTTAGACTTGATTAAGTTGTTTAAAGCCAGTGCTGATAATCTTTGAAGAGATTGTTGTGCTTGTAAGTGTTACATAAAAATGTGACTTTACATCTTATTTAAAAAACAACAAGCAAACAAAAGCCCCTAAAGCCAAACACCAAAATAATGTAATGTAATGTATAAAAACACCACCAACACACACATGGCTTGAATAAGAACTTTAATAGGTAATCCTTTTTGTAATATTTTTTAGAATACATACATCTTTATAACATGTACATATGTCTATTATGAGCAGCATTTTGAGTTTAACAGGTGATGTGAATGGAGAGTTTATTATTGCATATTATTACGGATGGTTCTATGAATGTTGCTCTCACTAACTTTAATGATATTCTGCCTCGATGTGGTTTTGAGTTAAAATCTCTACACATATTGGAACTTCATGAAACTTGGTTCACAAATTTGTTTTCCCCTTCGGGATGAATCTTGAAAACTCTGGTGACCCCTTAAATTTTTCATATAGCGCCATTATGCTGAAATTCAGTGAATTTTCTTTTGACTGAGATGGTGACCATTGTAAACCTGCTAAACATCAGCATGTTAGCATTGTAATTGTGAGCTTGCTGACGTTAGCATTTTACTCAAAGCACCTCTGTGCCTGAGTACAACCTCACAGAGCCGCCTGTAGTTTGTCTCTTTGTCATGTTAATGAAGGCGCGAGGTCGACAAAATTACTAGAGCTCTTTTTGTGGTTTAGGTATATAGACTCTTTGTAGTGTTGCATTGTGTTAAATATTATTATATATTTATATATCATTATATGGCATATTAGTGTGCCATTAGTGTGTTTGTGTAAGTGTAGTGTCTGTGTACTGACGCACTGATTGGCTGTTAGAAAAACTAGTTTTTGATCATAAGTAATGTAATCATAACAAATACACGTGTATAGCTGACCATGATGACAATAGTTGAGCTCACGTTCCCTGTCAAACAGCAGTATGACACCTCCTACTTACAGTAAAACCAAAAAAGTCCACTTTCCTCTGTTCTTCAGAGCCGAGGAGCCGCTACCGAAACCTCATGTACATGTATGTGTAAATACTGGCTAAATATGTATAACACCATGATCGCTACCATACAGTATCTGTATACAAGTGTTTCTGCAAACTGTAAACAAAGTTGTACATAAAGTACATAAATACATAAAGTGTACATGTCTATGTAGCTGAACAGCGTGCAGGATTTATGTTTGACCACAATTTCAGTAAAAGCAGCAAAAACTGTGAACTTGAAGCTCTGAACGTGATCTTTTATCAACAAACCGCCGTAGTGTGCGTGTGTGTATGTGTCCCACAGGTATGAAAGGTGCTGCTGTCAGCTTCCTTCTCTGCTCCACTGGTAATGGATTTGACCCTGTGTGTGTGAACAAGGCTAAAAGCAAATTCACACCTCTGCAATATGATCTGAGGTGTGGAAGTGGAAACGTTCGTACAGCAAGATGACCAGTGACACTTCAACATGGCCACGCTGAAACCGACTGTATTTCACACATTACACCTCCTAAAAAGTGAAATAATATTAAACTGAACGTTTAAACTCTTTTTTTTTCTCTTCCACGCTATCACATCTGTTTTTGTCTTGTTTTGTTTTTTTTTGCATTAAAGCAACACTGTGTGGAAATTAGTATTTTTAGATTTAAAACCCAGTATGTTAGAGTGTAATACCACTGTGGTAAACAGCTGTACACGTGTATTTGTTACGATTATATTAATCTAAAAGTCAGTTCCAGATGTACTCTTGTCTGGCAGCTTCTAGCTTGATCACACTGCTTTTCTCAACTACCTTTGTAACCATCATCATCTTCGGTCTCTTCTCCTTTGACATTATGTCCATAGAGGCTGTTGAGTCAAGTTACATTGCCCACTCATCTGGCTCTGCTCTCAGTCAGCATTTCACCGCTCCCCGAGCCTGAACACCTCCTCTTCTTCCATGTGGTCCAAAACACCTGTGGTACAAAACTAACACTCTCCTGGTGCTCTGAGCTCACAGTCTAGGCAGCCCTGCTAACAAACTGAGCTAACATAAGCTAACAGCAGCTACAGTTTATCAGGAAACTGAGAGAGGTGATGTGCAGCAGCTGGAGGACATCAGAGTGAAAACCGGAAACATTTTATTCATAAAATATGATCCAGTTTAACCAAAATGGAAGTCTGGGTAGCGTTAATATTTTTGAAAATGTTTTATTTTATGGTAGGAAAGTTACACAGTGTTCCTTTAATCGATCTCTGTGGCGTTTGTGTGGCTTTCTGCTTCATCACATCTCTTTTTGCATATTTTCTTTTGTATTAAAAAGTGTTTTAGAAAGTTTTCCTTGATAAGTGTAGTGTATGTAGGCTTTCACACACACAGTACACGAATCAGCAGGGAGCAAAGTCTGACTCACTAAAACACAAAGCAGTTTCATTAATGATCTACTATAAAACAATAATAACACACTGTATATAGCTAGAAAGTCACGCAGGGGAGATTTGTCTCAAAGTGACCTCGTGAAATATTTAAAGAAATACAACTTTATGATAAAATGTTGGTATAATAAAAAGCAAAATGAGTAGAAAGACCTTCATTTTTCTTCTATGTCTAGGATTAAATAATTTGAATTTATTCCAGAAAATTAAAATGTGTCACTTCTTGAAGAAGAGAGTTGGTTGGCAGCATCTTTAAGTTTCAGTTCGACTTCATTAAATAATAATAAATAAAAAAAACTGTGAAATCTCATAAAAAATAAGAAGAATCTTTACATGCACGCAGGACAAAGTCTAAACATCACTCTTTTTAAAGAGCACACAGTGTGTGTAGTTTTATAGTTATTTATAACTTTAAAATCCAGTGTGTACGATTTAGTGGTATCTAGGGGTGAATTTGCAGATTATAACCAACTGGAGACCCCTCACCTCAACATGAAGGCCCCTATCTAGAGCTTGTGTTTGTGTTTGTCCATTCTGGGCTCCTAAAGAAACATGGCCGAGTACGTACAAGAGGACGAGCTCCATCTGTAAATATAAAAGACTCATTTTAAGTATATTTCATATCCGTTTGTTCTTCTTTAAAATGAGCCACTTAGTTACAGGTTAATGGGAATCATGTGATGGAAATCATCAAAATGAACTGAAACTATCATCCCCACTACCAAAAAATAAATAATAATAATAACAGAGCACCCCACTCAAAAGAAGGCCACACAAGTAAGATCAAAATCAGTTCCCTGATTATTCTTTTTTAAAATATACCATAATCTGTTTTTATTCATGCTCTCTGTTATGTTGTTGGGTCAGGTGTCAGGTTTGCATCTCATCTGTTTGGCGTCGCAGGTTTCCTGCTTGCAATCTGTCATTAACCGGCAGGTTTGAGCCGAGAATCTGCTGCAGCGACCGTTTGATTGACAACCAGAAACTACACTGTTGAAGTGAGGAGGTTTGGCAAAGCAGAGCGCTGCAGCAGAGACAGAAAGGCTCATTTCAACATCTCACTGCGGATTGTGTGCTGCTTTTTCATCGTGTTTTGTTTACTACATTCAGTTCAGCTGCACCGCGACAGAGGAAGTTTAAAAAAATAAATCTTAATTAAGCGGGACGGTCTTTTGACACTGAAACCTCTTTTTTCCAGAGAGCTGACTAAAATGTTGTATTATGCAAACTAACACTGAGCTAATGAGCGCAGAGAGGAAAAGAATAAAGAAAAGAAGGACTCAATGCTGATGCCCTCGATAGGCTGCAAATGTTGGACAGAAGGAACATCACAAGTCAGCTGCACCATTGGAGAAGTTGTTCTTGCTGAGATGATGTTACAAACACTGTTCGATTTGAGCCTGTTTCTGACACCAGTTTTGAGCCACACATGCAGAAAGCTTATTGCGAAGCAGCGTATTTACCTTTTTACAGCCTCACAGCTGCTAGCAATGCTGTAGACTCTTTTATTGTGTCTCAATTCAGATACTTCCATTAGTACATTCTTCTGTAGTACACTGTGTACTTCCTGCAATATAGTGCACTCATTTCAGCATAGTAGTGTTGTCTCAATTTGAGTATGGCCATGGAGCGCTTACTGAAAATGACAATCACAACATTCACTGCTTCTTCTGTGCTGAATTTCACCAGGGTGCCAAGATTTGACTGGCAAAATATAAATCTAAAACATATAAACAGCTTCATATGTATATTGTGGTATTCACTGCAACCACTTCAGCTCCAGCAGCTTCCTTGGCTGCCATTTTTACAACACGGGTGGTCCCTCCTCCTCTGCTACACAGCCAAAATGGCGACCATTGAGGTCGAGATGTGTCCAGCGTTCCACACTTAACTTTTTGACCGGAAACTTTTTTTTTTCATGGAGCTAGACTAGCAGTTCCCCTACATGTCCATCTTCTTGTCTGAATCAGGGGATGACCAAGAAGACTAAATCTTTCCAGTGTAGTGACAGCTGCATGAATAAACTATACAACCCAGTGTGTGTGTGTGTGTGTGTGTGTTTGCTGGCAGCAGGTCTGTGTCTTCTCGTAGTGTGTCTATAAATGGGACAATTACCCTGGCCTGCTACTGTACCACTGGATACACATGATACAAGTATCCAGTACATCAGCGTGTGTGTGTGTGTGTGTGTGTGTGTGTGTGTGTGTGTGTGCATGTGTGTACGTACACATGTATTTGTATGAGCATCTGTGAGCATGTACGATTGCCAAAACGGTGTGTGTGTTTCTAATTTATTGTATTTCTTGGCAGCGTATGAGTGTGCGTGTGTGTTGGCAAAAGATGCATGACTCTCTCTGTGACTCTCTGTTGTGTGTGTTAGCGACCAGATGGGCCGTTGAGTCCATCAGCTGTTTATTCTGTCAACTCCTCACTTTTCGTAATGACCGGACCTGCAGCGGGCACACAATAGAGGTGAAAGAAGTATTCAGATGTTTTAAAGTATTCACATCAAAATATATTTTAAGTATTATGCAGAATGGCCCGTTTTCAGAGTCGTATTATTGGATTATATCATGTAAAAAGTACAATACCTCACTCTTAAATGTACTGAAAAAGAATTATAAAGTGCCATAAAATGAAATTAGTGCCTTAAAATTGCACTGCAGCTGTCTGTCGTCACAGTTTCCAGTCGGATAGATAAACTTGTGTTTTCCCTTCACAAATTTGACCGTCTCCTCCCAAAATATAATGTCTGGATCTATTTTTATTAACCGAAGTGCTGCTCTTTAATCAGGGCGAGAACAAAAACCTGTTAAACAACAAGACAACTCTGCTGTCTGTGGTTTGAACGGCGGCCTTGTTTCTTCCTCTTCTTCTCCTGCAGAGAAGTCACTGCACACACACACACACACACACACACACACACACACACACACACACACACACACACACACACAAATCGAGGAGCTAAATCAAGCCCAACTTCAAAGACACTTTTTTGCTAAAATAAGAAAAGCCAGGCAGCACTCGGGTTTTGTGACTCTGTGGACTGAAATCCTTTCAGACAAATTACCTTATATATATATATATTCAAAGTGGGATGAGTAGTGTCGTCCTGTCCTCAGGGTGCTTTGTATCACGGCTTCAGTGTACTTATACTTTATATATGTAATTATCTACAGTGATGATTCAAGTCTCCTAATTATGTAAAAGTACAAATGCAACAGTGCAAAACTACTTCAGTTTATGTAATTTAAAATCCAGGTCAAAAGTATTATCAGCAGTATTTAAAATATCAGAAATGACTTGTTCTGCAGTAAAAGGCCCTCTGGCTAAACTAAGGCTTCATCCGCTGCAGAAGTACAAAAGTACTACCAGCCTTATGTAGTTTAAGTATCAGTAGTAAAAATCAGTAATAAAAATACACAGTGTTTTGAGCTCCATGTATTAGTAAAAATATAATCAGCTTCATGGATTTTAAGTATCTATAGTGAAAGTATATGAGTAGTATTGGCAGTAATATTATTTAATACAATTTTAGAGTATTTTTTATGCAGTGGCTATGAAATTCACAACATGATAGTTATACGTGTGTTTAGCTACTGTAGTTTTGAGATTTATACAGATTAGAAATGTAGAGCGTTGTGCAGCCATGATGAGTTGGTTAAAGTTTGTATCCATGAATAATAAGTTTTAATGTCGTGTTCTCATGCAGGAACATGTCAGGAGACATTCTAGTTTTTATTGTTCTCTTTTTTAAACCTTTTAAAGAATAAAACTGGTTTGTTTGGTGGAGTATAAAAGGTTTTCACATCCATGACTGCAGCTCTCAGCCACAGAAGTATCTTCATGATTTCCACAGAAGAAGATGAAAAACAAGAGCTGAAGGTACAAAAGAAGTGAGAGGCAGAGATGGAAGTTTCAAGTGAGACAAAAAGCAGTTTATGTGAAAGAGATTCAAAGAGAACGGCGGGAGGAAGATGGAGCAGTGAGAGTTGTTTTTGTTCATTGAACTGAAGGCTAAATAAGACAGTCCAAACAAAAAAGTGAAGAAGAACAGAAAGGAGGTAGACAGATGGGTGGATGAAACACAAACAACAACAACAAAGAGCGAGCTGAAGCAAAGAGCGAAGAGAGCAAGAGAAGACGGCAGCAGAAGGTGTTGATAAACAGTTTGAAGCAGGTTAATGAGCCGATATAAAACAGAATGACAGAGTGAGGACGATAATTAACACCGTTACAGGCTGACCTGAGAACTGCTGGTAGAGTTGCGACACGTCCATTACAGCACAGCAACAGACATGGAATCAGATTAGTGGAAAATTCAGTAAGAGTCATCCTGATGAGTGTAATGTCTCGTTGAACTATGGAGGAACTTTTGGGTTTGTTTCTCAAAACTACAACCAGACATGTTGATTTCTTCAGATCGACTCACTTCTGTAGCCAGCCTCAAGGGGCTGTTTGAGAAAATGCAGCTCAGCCACAGCGGTTACCACTTGGTGTTGGCGTATATGCTGTTCAATATGTGCCAATACAAAAAGTTTCAGGACATAAATGATAGTCAATAGTCAAAATGCTAACTGTGAATGTTTTTTTTTTTCTTTCTGATAGCCATCAGACAATTTTCAACACTTCATTTTTTCTGTTTGCATGAAGTTTAACTGAATATTAGGCCTCAAGCCAAACCCAGACTTTAGAAAAAGATATCCAGAGTTAAGAATAACGCTGTCTATTCACCCTCTAAGAGTAAAACTAAAGGAGTAATTATCCTAATTCGCAATAACTTGAAATTACATATTGTTAATAAAGGCAATGACCTAGATGGCACAATTGCCTACCAACGGGGAGTTCCCTGTGATTAAAAAAATTGCTTGGTTGGCATGCGATGTACTCAACTCATATAAACCTGTATTACCTGAATCACCTTCAAGAATAATTGTATGATTATAATGTTATTACCATAAACCATTTTGACGGATAATTATGGGTGAGATCTGTGATGCGAGGAGTCAGCATGTGTAGGTTGCCCAGTTGCCACAAGTGAAGGTGTTTAATCATCTCGGGATCCTGTTGATGAGTGACGGTAAACTCACTGATACAGTGTCAGCAATAATGCAGACTTTGTACTGGACAGTTGTGGCTGATGGGGAGCTGAGCCTGAAGGCAAAGCTTAGCCCTAGAGATATGGTGAGGAGCTCAGACATCTGGAGGGAGCTCGGAGTAAAGCTGCTGCTCCTCCAAAAGGATCAGGCTACTGTTGTTCGGGCATCTGATCAGGATGCCTCCTGACTGCCTTCATTTGGAGATTTTCCAAGCATTTCCCACTGGGAGGAGACCTAGAATTTACTGGACAGATTACATAACCCATCTGGCCTGGGAACACCTCAGGATCCCCCAAGCGGAGCTAGAAAATGTTGCTGGGGAGAAGGATGACTGGAATACCCTGCTTAATGTAAGGATGGATGGATGGGATGGATGGATGGTGATACAAAATATCTGAATGGAAATAGATCAAGCTCATTTCTAGCATCATAAAAAAAATCCAATTATGAACAATGATGGGATCCAGTGTTCATTCATGAACAATTTGAACAGTTCTGGTTTGGGTTCTGAGATTGCTTTAACATTGGCTTCACTTCACAGACGAGAAACAGATCTGTCCACTTATTATAAACTGTCAATGGTAATGGCTTGCCTGACTTATTTCTTCTTTGTGTTTGTCTGTCATCCCTCTGCTTTGGTCCATATTGAAATGTTTCAACAGTTATTGGACGGATCACCATAACATTTTGTACAGACATTACATGTTTCCTGGAAGATGAATCCTAATGACTCTTGTGGTCCTTTGACTTTTCCTGTAGTGCTGCCAGCAGGTTGACATTTGTGACTGAGAGTTAAATGTTTCCTACATATGTTGGATGGATTAAAATGGAATTTGGTGCATATATTTAAGTTTGTTGATCCTTTTTCATCTACTATCATCAAAAGTTCAATATTTTAAATAAACACTGATTTCCTTTACAAAGAGCATTTAAACCTCACAGCTTAGTTGGAGATTTGGCTGATATTTACTAAGCCTATCCCAACAACATAGTACAATTACAGTATGGACAATCAGGATGACAGAAGTATGCATAGATTGCGAACCTATACATGTATGAAGGTATTGCAGTGATGTAGAAGTGTCCTTCAGGTGGGTGGAGGTGGTTAAAAGTGCAACAGAGTGCCTGAACTTCTAGATTTCTAGGTAGCCTTTTATATCCTGATTGTCTATGAATTATCACATTTCTTTAGAGTTTTTACTTGGAGGAGCTGCTGGGGGTAGAATTAAAATTAAAATTAAATTCTAATTCTTTTTAATTAAAATTAAACAAAAAAAGAATTAAAATATATCATTGTAATATGACAGAATCTATTTGTTTTCTAGTGATGTTTGTCTCTGCTGCCAAAGACAAACAAAACTCAGCACTGATCAAACACTGTTTCTCTTTGATTCAGTTCATTCTGCTCCACGTACAGTACAGATGATGAAGCTCTCTGGTTAAAAGGAATAACAGTGTATAAAATAAAGATGTGGAAAGTTCGGTTGAGAGAACTTAGCAGCGCAGTATTAGTCGACTTAGTCGCAAATTATTCATCACATTATTGGATAATTTATTGATGTGCTGGCCAGGAAGTCCAGAGGTAGAGGAGAGAGGGAGGGAGACAAGTCGGGTGTGTTTAAAAATGAGGAGGGATATTCCTGTTTTTAATTATTCATAAAAAAGGCCAAAATGGACATGGACTATATGGAATTTTTCCTTATGGTCATATTTACCTTGATTATGAGAAGCTGTTCACACGACAACTGTTTTGTAATGACTAAGAAATCATGTTTTTAAGCAGATGAGATTATTAGATGATAGGTTGTGTAGTAAATAACGAATCTCTAAATTATCTAAAAGGGGTCATATCCTGAATTTGGTACCTGTGTTGATGACTAGCTTGAACAGTTGAAATGTGTTTAAATGTGGACCAAGCTGGCAGACTTATTGCCTTCACTTGATAAAAACAGTGTGAATAGAAGCCAATAGCCAATGTGTCTCAAACTGCAATGTAGATGATTCACACTTTTCATTAGTAAAATCATATTTAATGACCTGTCACACAGCCATGGGCAGAATATGTAAAAATAGGCCCCTGGGCACGAACATGTAAAGGTTTCTCACCCATCCTACATAGGAGAAAGATACAGCCCATTTATTTGTAGCCACTTTGAGTCATGTTGTGGTTGTTTTGTGCCTTTGTGGTTGTTTTCGTGGTGGTTTGGGTCATGCTTTCTGGTCATTTATGTCTCTTTGCTGTTGGTTTGTATAGCCTTGCAGTCATTTTGTGTCTCTGTCTTTGATTTGCATTGTGGTCTAGTTGTCTCTTTGTGGGTGTTTTCTTGGCTATTTGTGTCATTTTGCAATGCTTTCTGGTCGTTTTGTATCTCTCTGTGGTTGTTTTGTGTCTCCTTGTGTGTCATTTATGTCTTTTTGCAGATGTTTGTGACTCTTTGTAGTCACTCTGTGGTCCTTTTGCAATGCTTGGTAGTCCCTTATGTTACTTGTGGTCCTTTTGTGTCTCTGTAGTTGTTCGCGTCTCTTTGCAGTGGTCTGATTTATTCGACTTGCAACAAGAAACTTTTAAAGGCACTTCAAACTAAGGCTCCAGGTTGGATGGATCAGTAAACCACCCTAACAGGGGGCCAAGGGATTAAAGGAACCCCTGGACCTGTGTTTGTAAGGTCCTTTCAGTAATCCAATCATGCTTACGGGAATGTTTTCTGGGTAAAACCACACAGATCTGTGTTTGTCTTTGACCTGGAAACCTTCCCTGTCGTTCTATGGTGATACATTGGGGACAAGGTGAGCTGTGTGTTGCTGCAGAAATGTTCCTTTAACATGTGGAGGACCTTGCGTGGGCTGCAGCACGCAGGGACACACGGCTGATTAAGCTTTCTGAACTGCACTCTGAGGGCTCCTCCATCCATTAGGCCTTAAGGAGTTAAATCAGGCGTACACCCCCACTGCTCTGCTCACCTCGTATTAAAACAACACTGGACGCTAACAGACCTCATGAATATGCAAAGCTGCAGAAAACTTCATTTCGGTGTACTTTTAGTCTACAGAGAAGAGAACAACACTGAAGTAATGAGTCATAAGTTAGTCAGCGCATACCTGTCCAGTCCAGTCCAAGCAACTGAAGCGCTATTAAATTTTTTAATGGTTGGGTACTCACAGCATTTGGTTAAAGTTTGTGGTTTTGATTAAATATTTAAAAAGACACAGTGTGATTATTAACATTTAATTTAAAGGTGCAGCTCATTTGAAAATCACTGCCTCGCCATTTAAACTTGCAACTCCTCCACCATTTCAATAGCAGATGTTTATTTATTGTTAATTATTAGTCAATTAGATGTTTGACTGCTGTAAGGGTTTTCTAGGACATGAAGGATATCATCTGCAGCATTGTAAGTGGTGACTGTCCAGTAACTTCTCTTGAACCAGTAGGCTCAACTTGCTGCTGGTGTGTTCACCTTTATTGCCCGTAAACTTTGGAAGCTATTGACGCTTGTGTTAGTCTTTTAGCATCCTGTATGAAGTTAGCCTTTATGGACACCAGCCTGGAGATGTAGAGATCCAGGGTCCTCATAAAAATCTTCCTGATCCTTTAGTGGGATCGATTTTTTCCACCAACTGTACACCTCCTTTACCAGAGCATGAAGTCATACGTGCCTCTTTGGTGCCACTGGGTTGCACAGCAGCGATGTGTTTACACTCTGCTGCTTGTAGTGCTGTGGACAGTTCACAACTCCCAAAGCTGGCCCAAAGAGCCTCCTGAATTAGATGTTATGTTTTTATTGGTGCAATAAAGCGATTACAGTACACAGTAGGACATGTCAGAAACAAAGGCGAATACAGAGACAAATGACAGACACAAAGTGGACATGATGAATAACTGAGTGGATACAACATGAGGTCAAACTGGTGGGTATGTATTAAATAGACGACCAGAGACTGAAGGTTCTAGATATATATTCCTCCCAAAAATTTCAAATGTGAACAATACATTCAATGTCTGTTTTCATCTGTGTTAAACTAACCAGTATTGAGTCAGCAAAACGTAAAAGTCGGTGTATTGTACTTGTTCGGTTAGAGGTCTGTGTCTCTCTCTTCAGACTGTTAACACCTTAACATCTGAAACATGATAAGGAGAAAGTTGTTTGTGTAAACCTGAAAGGGTTGAGACTGAGCAGTTTAATCTTATATATATTATCTATATATTCTATATATTTATATATATATATATATATATATCTATATATATATCTAATATATATTATTATATATATATATATATATATATATCATATCTATTTTTTCACCTCTGACATACTATATATGAAGCTAATGTGTGAGGGTTAATAAAAACAAATTATATTTGTGAGTATACTTCTCATGTAGCTCACTGAATGAAAGAACAGCTGGTCCTGCGCACAGAAATCCATGCAACACCTGAACATAATGCAAATGAGAAGCACACATCCATGCAACACCTGAACATAATGCAAATGAGAAGCACACCAAAGAAGAAGAAACAGCTTGTGCCGACAAGAAGATAAAAATGCAGAATTTGTTTAGTGCTGACGTTTTTCTTGGAGTGTGAACACGTTTTCCTCAGCGCTCAAACTGTTTGCATGGAGGCGAATTCGGCTAAACTTTTTGGCCCGTATTAAACTGAACTGACTGAACTTTCCGTGTAAGAGATGAGCAGCAGGTGATCCAAACGTGCACGCAAACCTGGAGATGTGAGGAAAAGTTTAAATCATGGAGGTTTATTAAAAAGATCACCTGCTGTTCTCAAAGTCTTTCTCTCTTCCTCATCTCCTCGCTGTCTTCCCATCATCCTTCAGCCTCCTCAGCCTTCTCGCTTTTGAGTCTGAACTTCCTGCGTTTGTATGGATTTACTTCATGTGCATGAACCGCTTTAAACAACACATACAGTTATGCACAGCCCGTTCTCACTCCAAGTTGGCACATATTGCAGCTCGGTCAGCAGACTATCAAACTATGATGCCTCCAGCTGATCTTGTCTCATGTGACCAAATCTCAATGTTGATCCTTTGACGAATAGTGTCTTTGTCATTCATACGTCTGTTGTATGTTGTCTGTTACTATGTAACTTTGTGCTCAGGGTACGATCACAAAGTAAGTAACACGTTATGGTGGTAAAACTGGTGAAACAGGATTATATTTCTTAGAGAAAAAATGTTTTCTGGTTTTTCCTTTGAGGTCCTGATGGACAGTAAAGTAAACTGCTGCGAACTGTAGCTGCTGATAGCCCAGTTTGTTAGCAGGGATGCCCGCACCGTGAGCTCAGAACACTGGGGGAGTGTTAGTGTTTGCACCAAGGGAAGAGGTTTTCAGGGCCAGGACAGGAGGATGCTGACAGGGAGTGGATCTGGTGTTATGCCAGAAGCTCATCTGCCTCTATGGACATAATGGCACAGGTGAAGAGACCAAAGAGGACACAGATGGAGGTACCTACTGTAAGAAGTAAAAATAGGTGAGTGAATGAGCAAGAAGTCGCCTGGCTTTAAGTTAGCTAACATAACTTATTTACATTACTTATGTCATGTATGTAACTACTGTACTATTTGTCTCTCTGGGCTACTGTAGAAACTGTAAAAATCAAAACATAGTTATGGATATTATATCCCATCACGGCCACATAAACAGTCCACTAAATCGGACACCTGTAACTTGTCCATAAGCATTCAGAAGAGAATTTATCCAAGCTACATGATCCAGCAGCGAATAAGTGAATAGAATAAAAATTTACAACCTACCTTTCTTTGATGGTCGATAACTTCACCAACTGTCAAATGTTCAAACAAAACGTTTCATATTTTACTTCTGAAATATATTACGGTGCCAAGGTCACATTTTTCAGTCACATTGTGTTGTGTGTGATGCAATCCGTACTTAATATAAACTATTTATTCTGTCTTTTTACTGATTTATTGTTAAATAAACAGCTCTGTATTTGGTCATGTGTGTTCACATCATGTCACTCTGCATTTTCCAAACATAACCACGATTTATGCAAGAAGCTTTACTGAGATTGGCTCAGCTGTTTCAGAGCGATTGACCGCACTACAAAGACTGACCAGTTTTACTGAAGTTTATTTCAGATAATAAAAAGAAACAAAACAAAAGCTTTGTGTCAGCTCATTTCTGTACCTGACTTCAGATGAACATTAATTCAGACTCGTGCAGAGACCGAGCGGTAACAGTATGGGGGATATTGGGAAATAAAAGACACCTGAAAGCTACTTCATCATCGCAATAAAAGCATAAAAGTCTTTCTGCTCTTTTTTTGTGTTACATAAACTCTTTCAGGTCTCTCCATGATCCAGGAGCTGTCGTGCTGTGATGATTCGTTCAGTCTGCAGGTTGAAGCAGCTCTGCAGTGCAGAACACAATGGATTATTACAGTCTCTAGATCGTGCCTTTTAGCAGAAGGATAGGGTGAGGTGAGGGGGTTGCAATCAGCAACTACATCATTGGATGCCATTAAATCCTACACGCAGGATCTTTAAGAGATGTTCTAACTGGAAATCGACTTACTATAGTCTGTAAAGCTGTTGGTCTCATCCTTGTTTGACAGCATTTTCATATATGTTGTGAACATCCAACACAGGATGGTGTAGGGAGGTGTAGTAAAATAATTTTAGTAACTGTAGTAAATTCAGCCCATGATTATTCCCAAACTGAAATAAGACAAGATTTATAACTGGAGTTGAACTTGACAGCTCAGATAGTCCCATCAAAATTGGAGAGGTGGGTAGATGAAGGTGTTGGGGAGGCACACGGTGTCGGACTTTAAATCAGATCACTGGATTAAATTGGACTCATTCATAAAACTCCTGATGGCTCATGTGGTGATTCCCTGCAGAGACTCTATACTCCAATATCTAGTTCAACAATGGCAAAATAAGATATTTTAGAGTTAAAACTCAGATAAAAACTTGGGGGGCATATCCAAATTTTACATCCAATGATGTCTATCTATTGTATAACACCACCTGAGCAGAGTGATTCCTCTTTGATACAATCTATAAGTGATTCTGAGTTTATTCAGTGATTTTGTTGAAACTGGATCAGATTTTATACAGAATATATTTACTGGTTTTCCCTCTGATGTCCTCCGACTGCTCAATTAGTCTAAAGACCTGCTAAAGTAGGTAACTACTAATTAACTGCTGCTAACTGAATCTACTGTTAGCAGGAAACAGAACCGAGTCCAGCAGCTGGACAAGACTGGGTTTGACTACAGCCTCTGTAGTAATGTTACGCTACCGGGCTGATTTACAGACTTCCACGATGGAAACATTGCTAACTGAACTGACTCGGCCCCAGGATGGAGGAGGAGGTTGTGTTTGAGCCTGACACTAGATCTTAGTGCTTCAGCAATCAACAGCAGTATTTGCAAGTTGCTCCATATCTAACTATTTTTTAGAGGAAACACGTAAATATTAGGATACAAACAGCACTCTGCTTCCTGAGGACTTTAAGACAGACATAAATGTGTGTCCAGGGGAGCAGCATTATCTTCAGATCTCAGCAATGACTATAAAGTTAAGAGAAACTGCGAATGAAGGACTGAAACTACCGTATAAAGATATGATCCAGTCTTCAAGAAAATGATAATTTAAGTCAGATTACAAATGAGGCCTCTGCAGTCATCATGTTCTGTCTTTACCTGAATTTGTTTTCTGTTTGTAAGTTCTGTACATCTTAAGATTTCAGCATTGTTAGTTTTGCCTTTTTGCCAGCAGAGAATCTTTTGTCTGACAGTTTCCCCTCATTATAGCATTGCTTCTTCATTTGCATGACTTTAATCCTCCCCCATTTTGGGCTATAATTCAATCTGTCAAGCAGCAGCTTTTTATACAAAGTGCAGTCAGAGTCACAGTTGTGAATCCCTTCGAGCTTTTCTTCTTCAGCAATCCAATTTGATGTCCTAATGATCACCCCCATTTCCATACTGAATACAGGAGGGGAGCGCCGCACCCCTGCCATGAGCTCAATTTTCAGGTGCTGCCATGCTGTGATGAATTTACATGTTGTGAGTCAAATGTGTCTCCGAAACAGGCTCTCATCGGGTTTCTAAACTAATTTTCTACTTCAAAGATGTGTGTTGTTGAACCACAAGTGCAGAATTACTTGCTTTTGTTGCTCTCTTTGATTGCATTTGGTACCAAATCACGCTCTTATGTTCTGAAAACTGCAGGAAGGATGGAAATGGTGGAAAAGCTTTTGGCACTCACTTGTAAATTAGTTTGTTTCCAACTGTTTGGGTTTTTTTTTTTGTTGTTGTTAGATTTTTGTTGGTTAAAGATCTCACATATTAGCCAAATCTATTCGAGAATAATAGGTCAACATTTTGGAAAATATGTATATTGACTTTCTTGCTGTGATTTAGATGAAAGGATCAACAGAGTGCCGCAACCTCCTTTTCACGTAACAGCTTCAGAATTCACAGGTGAGGTTTTTATTACTGATGTGTTTTATTTTGTAGGACAACATGTGAAAATCTTTCACAAACCCATTCACTTGGGCAAGAAGCTAGCTCATTTCTGGGTTTTAGGATGCTTTCTTTAAGCTAAATATAAGCTACAACCAGACGACCTTCTCTACCCTGACTACTTCCTTTGACTGTGTGGTGCCCTGGTGTTTGCTTTTACTCTTTAATAAATCAACTGTCTTTTTTTGTTACAAGCACCTTTTGAACTGAGAAGATTTGCTGTGAATGTCTGTAAAGGAGCATGAAAACTGGACATTCTAAGGGTCATTTCTTTATCATTTATCATTTAGCCTAATTGCCTTTATTGGATAGTTTATCATACAGAGACAGACAGAAGATCAGGGGAGAGAAAGAGGCATTAATCAAAGCAGGGACACGGCGATCACATGGCATATGTCCTAACCACCGGGACACCTAGAGTCAAGTTTAACTTGTCTTCTAGCTGCGTCACACAGTCATACATTTAATGTAGTGCACACTCACTGTGATTTCTGTTACAGATTAAAACCAGCTGCCTGTTGTTTATCAGATCCTGTAGCTCCACGACTGATCTATTTTGGTTTAAAGTCTGCACATTCTTTTGTTTAGTAGTTGAATGAGTTGGTGTGTTTCCTGATCTCCTTTCAGCAGCAGCTGAGCCGAGCTGAAAGGACAGACTGTCTTCAGCAGGAGTACCACCAAAACTATCGGCCTGTGCAGTGGACAAAAAGAGTTTTCACAGCAGGAGGAGTAATAGGTCCATGCTGAAGGTATAAAGGAGGGAAACTGGGCTTTAAGATCTTGTTCCTATTAGGTTATTGTATGATCTATAGTAAGGTTACAGCAGCTGCTAATGTGATTAAAAGATGCACAGCAAACAAAGAGTGAAGTCCAGGGGGAATCATGTGGGCCGGGTCTTTGGGGCTTATGTGGTCTGTTTGGTATGATGAAGGTGTCAGAGTGGATCATCCTTTGCGTTAATGATGCTCATCAACAACAACAACAAGATCTGTTCTGATCTCTCGCTATATGAGCTGAAGAGCCACCGCTGTCAACACGGATACATAGTGTGTGTGATGAACACACACACACACTCCTGGTACAGTACAGTATAACAGAGCGGAAGTGTGTCAGTGTGTGTGTAAATCGCTTACAGTGCACTGTTGTTCATGTTCGTTAGTCCTGAGATCTCTGATGAACAGCTACACATGGTCCCGCCTCTTTGTGCTCCAGCAACAGTTAAACTAAATTTATTATGTAACTTTTGTGCCATAAAATAACAGATTTTAAGCCATGCTGACTTGGAATAAGATGAGTGGTGTCTCTGTCATTTATACGTCTGTTCTCACACTATGTAACTTGAGTGGGCAATGTAACTGGTTTCAACGGCCTCTATGGACATAATAACAGAGGCGAAATAACTGGAGAGGACGTTAATGGGGGAAGATAAGAAGAGAAAGGAAGACAGTAACCAAGATTTGAGATTTGGTGAGACATGATGCTGCTCCACCAGCACTCCTCAATCATGAATCACTACTAGCGTATCACTGTGCTTTGTTTTGGGAGCAGGAGCTGTCAGATAAGAGAAAATCTGGCACTGACTTTCAGTTGTTGCGAGAGCTTTGTGAAATAAAACACTGAAGGACAGATGCTGTCTGGGCTTCTTGCTGTTGGACTAATGAGTAATATTAGCTGGCTGATATGTCTAGTTTTTTATTATAATGTAATGTAATCACAACAAATACACGTGTACAGCTGTCCATATTTACGATAGTGGTATTACACTCTGAAAGTCGTAAAAGTACCAATTTCTATTCCAATTGTTGCTTTAAGGAACGACATTGTTGAAATGAAAAGAGCTGTACTGTTTTGTGCAGGAATGTGCACAGTATTCACCAGGTCAGCATCTAATACAGATTCTTTTTGTATATCATAATCATTATGTAGTGAATAATTACATTATTTGAAGTATTATCATTGATCATGCGCAATTATGTGGGTGACAGGTGATAGTCTAAATATCTCAATAATCTGTGAAGATATGAAGTAATGAATGGGGGAGCAAAAGACAATTTACTTACCTATTATTGCAAATATAGTAAATAAAATATTCTATTAATGATGACAAGTTAATAAATTAATATTTAAAAATAAAACTGATAGTTCTTTAGGTCCCCTATCAGTCCCAACTTCCTCCCTATATGGCGCCCCTGTTGCGTAGTCTAAACTCTGCATTAACAAATACAAACAAAGCTACAAGGTGCAGGTGCTTCCCGATGAGCACTTCGCGAAGGTTGGGATTGAACCTGAGACCTTCGCTGCTGGTTTCCCCTGGCTCTCCTCCGCCTCCAGCTCAGCGAGTTTTCCTGCAAACCTGAGGATTAAAACACTCCTCCCTGCAGCTGCCTTCCTCCCTGCCAGCTCTGTACAACCAGCATGAACACAAGTGTGTGTGTGTGTGTGTGTGTGTCGCTGGCTAAGTTGCTGCACTTCCCTCTGTATTTATTTGTGGCCCAGTAAATCTGCAAATCATCACAGCTGTACTATACTTCACACACACACACACACACACACACACACACACACACACACACACTCATGGAGCCCTGGAGGATCCTAAAAAAACATCAAATGGCTTCAAAGAGTAGCCAAGTTGCCATGACAACTGTCATAAAAAAGCAATTAGAAAGTGATTGAAAAGCTGATTGGCCACTAATGGTTTGACAAGAGTGTGTGTGCAAGTGTTTGTGTGTGTATGTGTGTTCCTCATCAAACACTTTGTCAGAAATTACTATTTAAGTGCTGAAAGTATTCAGATCCTTTACTGAAGTAAATGTACCACACTGTGACAGTACTCCAGTACAAGTAGAAGTCCTGCATTCAGAACCCTACTCAAGTAAAAGTATGTAAGTATTATTTATGAAAAGTAAAAGTTCTCAGTGTCCCTGTCAATGTTTTGAGATTATATCTGATTTTTTTTGTTTGTTTGTTTGTTTTATTTCTGCTGCATTAATGTGCACATTGCATTTCACTTCTGTAGAGCTAATTTTAACTACATTACATAATGCTTAGTGTTAACTAGAGTAATCTACAGTAGACAACCTATGGGGGCTCAACTTCCACTATAGGTTGCCAAATCTTCACATGGAGCACTGGCAGTATAAAGAATGGATAGTGTATACATGACTTCACCCATAGGTTTCCAAAAAGATATTTTAAAGGTCAAAATCTGGCGCTGGGAATTGTTCAGTTTACAACCCCACCTACATTGATCATGGCTGCCCATGTGGAAACACAAAACACATCTAAGGTCTAGGTACATGTAAGTACGGGTTTGGTGGAAATGTGGCTTAAGTCAACTTCTCAACAACACAGCTGGAGATGATTTTCACTGGACAGAAAGGGGATGAACAAGTGTAATCTGACTAGTAACTAAAGGTACAATATTTGCCTCTAAGATGTGATGATTTGCTGTTTATTAAACTTATTTTATTTTCTTTGTGCACGAGAGATAAGGATGTAAAAGTTGTTCAGACATGTGACTGATTTATAAAGAACAGCATGTCTGAAAGGGGCTAACGATCTTTAAGTGAGAAAGATAAATGTGCATGTGACATGTATGCTGACCTAGATAACTCTCTAATAAAACTAAATACCATCAAAGAAACATATTTTTCTCCCAGAATACCCTGAAGAAGTCATTTTTACCCTCCCCTCTACTGGAAGCTGCTTTAGATCCTCTCGGAACAACAGAAGCAGTTTCCCGAGGTTCACAAGAAGATCATGAGGAACTATGATGTGATTGATGAAGACTGTTCGAACTGAAGCTGAGGGCTCTCTCTTACCAATGTGCCTTCGAGCCAGGCAGCTTTGCTTGGTGGAAATTATTGCAGGAATCATCAACCCTCCATCATCTTTTTGGGCCAATTAACAGGCTGCTGTCTAAGCTCCGGAGGAAACTCGAGGCATTTTGTAGCTGCGAGCCTCTGATGCCGACTGACAGCTACTGCTGCACTTCAGCTCACTTTCATCTGAACAGCACATATTACTGCTGCTGTTAACAGTCACACTCTGATTTATATCCCGGACACATTTTGTTTTTTCAAACGTGACATTCAACAACAAATAAATGGCAATTTTTCTGCTCTTGAGGGATGATCGATAATGTTTCTGCTGTTATATTTTAGTCTAAACTCTCTGAATCTTGTAGCTTTAGGCAGTAAAAGCTCACAGTGAACTCCATAGGAAAAAAGTTATGTGTGTCGGGTGTTGGTTGTCGATTCTGTTCAGGAATGGGCATTAAGCGAGATAATGAGACATTTAATTTGTTGTAGTGTGCCACAGTGGACGGCAATCAACGCCACATCTGGGAAACTATTCGATTTTTTTTTGCCCTCCAATAGGAGCAAAGAACGCTAAACAAAAGAGCAATCATTTCATTGGTTCTGCGAGGGGGAACTTTGAAACAGGGGAAAGGTCACAAGTGTTGTAGTGAACATGGTCAATATTATATCTGCCAAACATAAGCATTAAAATCTTCCCTTACATCCTGTTGTCTCAGAAACACGTCAAACAAAAAGAAAATAAGTCAAAGCCTCTTAACGTTTAAAAAATAAGAGATGAGCGGGGTAAAAGGATTAAAAATATAGTGCAGAGTGCTTTAAACATCCCTGATTGTTGTGGCTGTTCTGAAAACGTCATGCTTTTATTTTATATTAATGTTTTATGTAACTTCTGCTGAGAGTCAAAGTCACTGGGAAGGCAGAGGATTTCTCTAAAGTCCAAACTTCACTCTTTCTCTCATTTTATCTACTTCCGTCCCTCCATCTCTCTCTTATTCTGACAGGTCTCACAGTTGGAGTTTCATCCCACCAAAACAAATTATCCAAAAAGATGAATGGAAACACTCAACAGCTCTACTCCTCTTAACAGTTTCAGCTCCTCTCCCTCTCTTACTCCCCTCTTCCATCTCTCCTCCACTCGTCTGGGGCTTTAACCACTGTTGACAGCCGAGACGGTGAAAGGAAGACTTTTTCTACAAGTGAAGAAGACGAAGGAAGAACTGGGAGGGAAGTGGGAGGAAGAGAGTTCATCTTTGTGTCCGATTGTTGAGTCAGAAATGTGTGCCTTGACTCGACTGAGAGATATAACAGACTACATATTGACAAGGAGGTGCTACAGACTAACTTCTGGGAACACGAATATAAACAAACATGGCGTCTGAAGCAGTGTGTACGATGCTGGCTGTCTTGTTCTTCCTCTTAGCAACAACATCTTCATTTCCCTTTCACTTCACCATGTTTACAGCTGGAGAACACTCTCTGCTGATTTCCAGAAGGATTGTAGCACAAATTTCACATTTTTCCTTTTTTTATCAGCAAATCAACATCTTAAGAGTTATTTTGTGTAGCAGAGGACGAAAACCAGCTGCATTAAAGCTGCAATAAGTTAATTTTATTTGACATTATCATTTATTATTCATTCATTGGGCAAACATGTATGGAAGCGTACTGTTGCCATGGCAGAAAAAGAAAAAGAAATCAGTATCATGTTAAAAATCTGAAGAGATTATAAGAAAGGTGATACATTTCATCATAATGTTTGCTTTTGAAAGCTGTGTTTTGTTTCAGTTTGTCTCATTTATGTTGTTGTCAACTTGACAACAAAGAATATTCCTTGACAACCTGAGACCAGAATGAGGTGGGAAAGAGTGAGGTAAATGTTAGTGCTAGAGAAACAAAATGATGGGGAGCATTTTGAAAAGAATGCTGAAGTTGGAGGATAAAAAATGATAAACGTAAGGTTGAAGACAAAAGAGGAAGGAGGAGGAATGAAAGGACACAGAGATATCCTTGTTTAACCTCCTTCTTTCCTCTTTTAACTCAAGTTCTCTCTCAGTGAAATCATATGAACTCATTTTTCCGTAATGTGTCCTGACGTGTTATTTCAGACCTTTCGGCGCTCCACGAAGTGCCTTTTGTCTTAAGTGCTTTTGTTAAAACTGCTTTGGTAAACAATTCAGGCTCATGGTGAGCAGAAAGGAGCTGGCACTGCTGAGCTGGATTTGAACCGGCGACCCCAACAAGCACCTCAGTGGCCCACCGACAGCTTTAATGCACAGAGAGCATAAATAAAATAGGCTAGGCTGCTCTGTTTGCTCCCTGCTTTACTGAGGTGTGTCAAAGAATCACGGCTGTTGTGTTAAACCGTAAGAAGAACGCTCGAGGAGGAAGTTAATTTGACCTTTGCATTGACGGCTGTGTTAATTAGACCACGCTGAGATGCTGCCATGATTTGTGGCAATTAGAGTGTTTGATTTTATTCAAAAGGAGGTCTGATTACACCGAGAGGAAAGAAAAACAATCCGCCTCCTACATATTGATGGAGTGTTTGATAATCAGTCTCACTTCCTGTTTTACTGCAATATTCCACCTGCCCGACTTTCTACCCGTTTGTTCCTGTGTGTTTCTTTGTTTGGATGAAGCAGAGAGCTGCACACTCGTTGACATCCTGATCTTCACCTGGAGTTATTTCTAACCTTAACCCAAAAAAAGAGTCTGAACACTCAAACCCTTTAACAAAAGTGTCCTCATTCTTCTAAAATCATCCACATTTAGAAAACATTTTACTTTTACTGCAGCATATTCACACCAGAAAGAGAAAATTGATCACTTTAAGGCATAAGATGAAACACTGTTATAAGAAGATGGTTTTTAGGTCATCATGAAATATAAACTTCATGTTATAACAAGAAACTATCCTTATAACATCCATCCATTGTGTCCAAAGTATCCAGGATCAGGTTGAGGTGGCTAAGCAGGGAATTCCAGGGCATTTTCCAGGGCACATGGGATATTTAATCCCTTCAGCAAGTTCAGCAACCTTCAAAGGAGGCATCCAGATCAACTGGTGAAGGAGCAGCAGTCAAAGCTCCCTCCGGATGTCTGAGCTCTTCACCCTATCTCTAAGGCCATCGAGGAAACTGATTTTGACCTTATTGTTTCTGTCACTACCCAAAGCTCATGACCATAGGTGAGTGTTGGAACATAGATCTACTGGACAATTGAGAGCTTTCCTTCAGGCTCCCTCTGAACCACAGTGGTCCATCCAGTACAACATCAACAATATTGCTGAACAGTCCACACCATTTTCCTGTCAATCGCGGACAGATGTGGAGATACCTAAACTCCTCTGCTTGAAGCAGTGACTCACCCCCAAGCTGAAGGGAACAATTCACCATTTTCTGGCAGGAAACCATGTCCATAGACTCGAAGGTGTTCACTTGTCATAATATACTATTTATCTTGTTATGAAGTGAAATATGTGTAGCCAATTGTAGCTAATGAACAGAAGAAAACTTCTGACACCTATATCATGAGACGAGTGGATCCAAAGTTCTGAAATAAACTCACGCACACTGTCTAACTTGCAATAATATAGATAGATAGAATACTTTATTTATCGCCAAAGGGAATTTCTTTCATTGCAACAGCATTCAAAAATATTCATGAGAAAAATATATGGACTCATGCAATAACTTGTGCAAATTACGTCCATCAGCTCCAGAATGAGTCTCCTCTCTCTGCACAGAGGAGTTGATTATGTTGATTATGATGGATTAGGATGAACCATGGAGCACATATTGATAAATCATACGTGTGATCACTTGAGAGTTGAGACAAACTTGTACAGCTTTTATCTGTGAGGATGTGTTAGCAGCTGTTGTTGTAAGTCAGTCTTCTGCGGCACCTTGTTCACTCTTAAGTGAATCTCTGCAGTCTTGTCATTAAGACTAATTCATTCACATTTATTGCACTTTGGTGTCTGATCTGTTTCTGGGTCAGATTAAATCAGTTTGCTGCCGCTGCAGAGAGAAACACTGCATGCACAGCAAGACACGCCGTCTCTGCTGTTTCAATGTCTTGTTAAAACGTCTCCGTCACAAAGTTTTAAGGCGTGTTTATAGATTTCAGTGCTAGCCATAAGTTAATTTTTATCACTAAATAAATATTCAACTCTTTAAAGCAAAGAATAAAAGACCTCGAACTCGAGGTGTGCAGTTCAGTTCACAGCTCAGCCTGCAGGAAGGAACAATCAATAACAACAATGGCTTTACAGTAGCAGTTATATACAGTTATAAAGGGTACATGGTGGCAGATATAATGGATGTGAACCTTTGTGCTAAACTGCAAAATACAACAAGCTATATTTTATGTTGAAGGTAAATTAATGTTTAATGGTTCTGGCACAAAAGTTTGTTGCAAAAAGTGTTGCGCAGCTGTACACAGAGATGGAGAGTAACTAAGTAAGTACAGCTCTGAGGTACTTTACTTGAGTATTTCTATTTTACACAATACTTCTTCTCCACTACATTTATTTGACAGATATAGTTACTAGTTAGTTTTCAGGTTAAGAAAGTTTTAAGAAAGTTTATAAAAAACACACACACTATATATTAAATCAATGTGTAGCTGTGTCTTCTTGTCACAGATTTCTATGAGTTGTTATCAAGTGGCAATCTCTATGGCTGTGAAGTGAAGCCAGTGAAGTGGAAGTAAAGTGCCAAAACCTGCTTGTTTACAGCCTGGTAGAAAAAATAGAATAGCTAATTTCCCTGTTCAAGACAACTGTGGGGTGATTTGTTATATAACTGTTCAGAAAAGGACTTAAAGTTATGCAGAATTAACACTGTGGCCGCTTTGATTGAGATGTAGGCTGTACAGATGGCTTGTTTGACCACCCAGGCGTCATCAGCCCACCTTAGGTCAACAGATGAGCTTTGACGTGGACAAGGCAGGACTGCCAGCATGGCAGCAGCCAGTGCCACAGATTTTAAGCTTCAGAATGGCTCTTCAATAACATTTGGGTGACTTCATGCATAAGCTGTCCCCCAATAAAACTCAAAGCTTCACACGGCGTCACATAATCTGTGGTGTCAGGACACAGAATGCAGGAAGCCTTTTAAGTATGTATGATTGTTAAAATTGTAAAGAAAATACATATTGCAGACAGAGAAATCTTCCTACAGTTATTGTGTTCACTGTTTGGGTTAATTATCAGTGGTTCTGTTCTGTTTTAGTTATGCCACTTAGTCAGTTCACTCAGTCAAACAAAAGGGTCCCTGAAGGAAAACATTACAGCAACCAAAGTAATCAAAATCAGTGTCACATGAGACCATTTGGAAGTAAAGTAAAGCTCTGCAGCGAGAACAGAAACATGCACTGAGCTTGAGCAGCTCTCCAGCTGTATTCCCACATGATGATGTGAACGTCCATGTGCGGGTCACATCGGCTGAAAGGCTGTTATGTAAATATAAGTGACAGGTGAGACTTGGGGAGGACGGAGGGGTGACAGAGAACAACAGAGCTACGACATCAGCTGTGAACGTGCACTTCCCTTCCACATCTATGATTTACACTCACAGGAGGAGAATACGAGCGCTGGGCGTTGTAAACCAGCTTTTACCCACATTACATACACTCTGCATGGGTACAATAGTGCTGTGTGGACATAATGCAGTCATTATTTATTCATCCCCCCATAATTCTTCACGGAAAACTATAGATTTAAAGCATCATTCTTTCATGAGCCTAGTGGCTGTTTTAGATGATTTCATGTATAGAAGTATTGTATGTCAGACCTGAAGGGAACAACAGTGGCTTTAAACAGCAGCTGGTGGTTTGAGATTCATGTCGAACAGCTGAGACTGAACGGCAGCACAAAATGTGATGAAACAAACATGACATTTTAATTGGAGGATGAAAAAAATTGAGGAGTTCATATCGTGCTGTGGGAATAAGCTCTAAAACATGGAAATAAATTAACACTTTAGCATGTCCTGGTCTCAAAGTCAGGGAGGTTATCTTAATGGAGTTTTGGTTAGATGGTTTACAATCTTGAGAGTTTTACATGTGATTCTATGACACAAAATATGTCAGTAAATACCCAAAAGCTTTTACGTGACTTAAAAAAGGTCCTTGCTAACAAGTAGCTAAATGAGTCAACAGATGTTATCAGAGACATTAGACCAGGTCATGCCGAAAACTTGTGCCTAACCGTTGCGGGAAAGAGGGAGCTGAACTAGAAGGCTAAGCTCTCAATTTCATCTGTTCCAATCCTCACCTATGGTCATGAGTTTTGGGTAGTGACAGAAAGAATGAGATTGCGAATACAAACAACCAAAAGCCTTAGAGATAGTGTTAGGAGCTTGTGACCGTGGTGTAGTTTGTTTATAGCATAATGTTGCATTCATTCTTCAAAAATCATAAAAGTGGTGTTTATTAACGGTGGAACAAAACGTGTGAGTACAACACGTTCTCACTCCTAACTTATAAAATACAGCAATGTATGTCTCTACACTTCAAAATATGGTACTGTAGGTACTCCTCTAGTGATTTCTGGTTCCAGATTCTGGAGCATCAAATTTTGAAGTGTAGAAAATTCTAAGTTGAATACATAATGTTTCGTTAAGCTGTAAATTCCCCCAAAAAAACACCCCACAAATGCTGCTGTAGAATAAGAGTCTTTACGATAACATCATGATGAATATATATATATATATAATATAGATAGAGAGAGATATATAGATATATATCTATATATAGATAATATATATATAAATCCAGTTTTTCTGACCGCCAAATATTCAGAAGTCACTCTTCAATCCCTAACAAAGCTCACCTTGTTCTTCCAGGGAGGACAGGTTTTATCACAGTCAAATCTCTTACAGATCTTATCGGTGAACAAACATCAACTAATCACCGCCGCCCATCAGCAGGCAGCCGTGGACTCAGATTAGACTGTTTGATGTAGCTCATGTTCCGCCACAGATAAACCAGACGTCTCAATGTATATGCTGCTTGTGCTGCTTCAGCTAATTTCACGAAATGCTAATTAGGGACTAAATAAGCCCAGGAGGCAAAGAGAGTGGATGCCTCAGCTCATTGATGACTTCTTACTGTATCACCTACTACTGCTACTTTTGCTAGAATTACTATATTCCCTAACTTATTATTGATATCGCTATTAGCGCAGCTACTGTTAATATCCATGTTGCTTCTGCTCCTGCTAACATTATTTAATTTACCACTACTGCTAATACCACTGTTCCTACTTCTACTGCTGCTTCTCAAACGAACAAAGCTGTTTGAATAACAGACTTACCCGAGTGTTCATAACATACGCCACAGATTTGCTGACACGCTTTCACACTTGATTTTTTTTCAAGAAGGTTACATTTTGGGCCAACTGGACTTGGTTGTAGATCGGTTAAAGACGTTTCAACTCTCATCCAAGAAGCTTCTTCAATTCTGACTTACTAATCTTGACCCATGTAAGGCTTCACCCATATCACGGTCTTCATAGGTCCCAATGCAAAACAGACCCATGGGAAACCTACCAGAACCCAACATACATACATTGATTTAAGATTTAATCCAAAGGGGACCTGGGCCCCGTCAGACCCGATCTGAACAGATCTGTGGATAAGTAGACCAAAATGTGGTTGACGCTAACAGAGAGAACACCTGCAGCAGAATGATTTCCTGTGAATATGATGTACCATGTAATAAGGGCTTACAAAGAGCATGCTTAAAACAATTCGTATCCACTCGGACTAGCTTTCTGTCTTGCCACCATCAATTCTGGTCAACACAAAACGGACAAGAAGTTTTCAGGAAGACTGAAGAAATATGTGAAGAGAGTTTATTTTCTCTGTGTCAGTTTACAACGACCTGTACGACTGTGTCAATCACCTTTTTTCTATTGGCATTTACCTGCATGACTGTATTGTGTGTTTTCCTCGCTACTGATGCTGCCAACATTACTGTAATGGCTGTTGCTACTACCGGTTTTACTTTGCTTTTATCTGCTGATGCTATTGAGTGCAATCAACTTTCTTCTACCAAAGGAAAAAGAAAATGCGTGGCTGGACCATGATTGTGATTTAGGTTTACTAACGCTTTAATAGCTCAGTGAAAGCTTGCTTGGTTTAGGTAACATTTACAACAAAACACATCAAATACCCAGCTGCTGGATGGAAACAGATAAATGAGAGCTGTTAGTAATGAGAACAAGGCGTCTTCAGCAGGAGAAGTTGATCGTTTGTCTTGTTTCCAGTGGATCCACCTACGCTGCCGTTAGCCTGTTTGTTGAGTGCAGATAAATTAATTAGGCAGGGATGTGGATGAAAGAGGGTAATCGTTTTCCTCTCTCTCTCTCTCTCTCTCTCTCCCTCTCTCTCTCTCTATCTCTTTGTTTTGTCTCAGTAAATTGGCTGGCTGGAAAGTGAATAGAAGGGGATTATCAGCGTCACCATTATTCCTTGTGTGGGCAAACTGTGTAGGAGGGCAGCCATTTTGTGATTAGAAACTGTGAAGGCTGACAAGTTATTTCCTTTAGTCCTGATAAAGGAATTATTCTGAACACTTATAGTGTACTGTAGCTAATTTAATCAGAATAGGAAAATCAAAACAAAACCTAAAATACACTAGCAGCATTGGGACAACTGTGCAACCATTTGATGGATTGCCATGACATTTTATATAGATTTTCATGATCCCCAGAGGATATATGCTACTGACTTGGTGAACCTCTTTTTTGGTGATCCTCGCTTTTCTCTAGCACCACCATGAGTCTGGTATTTTGTCATTTTGACAGTTTCCATGGATCTATGATTTTGTGGCCCCAGTTGTACCACCATTGTGGATAGTTGTACACGTGTATTTGTTCTGTTTACATTACAAGACATAGTAGCAAGCTAATATTACATACTAGTCCAACAGTAAGAAGCCTAGCTGTCTGTCTTTCATCCTTTTATTTCATGAAGCTCTTGACAACGACTAAAAGTCAGTCCCATATTTACTCTAGTCTGACGGATTCTTGCTCAGTCACTTTCTCTGTCAACGTTGCTTTCCGTCTTTCACCTCTGTCATTGCCTGTTTGTCCAGCTCTGGTTCTGAAACGACACCAGCTCTGCACCATCTCTTCATACCCTCAAGAGAGGGCCTGTAAACCTCCTCTTCCCTGTGGTCCAAAACACCTGTGATACAAAACAAACAACACTCACCTGATGCTCTGAATTCACAGTCCAGGAAGCCTGGTTAACAAAGTGAGCTAACATTAACTAACAGCAGCTACAGTTCACAGCAGTTTACTTTACTGTCCATCAAGAAACTCTGTAAATCACAGAGTTGAGGCCAAGAAGCTGGAGGACATCAGAGTGAACCAGAAAACATTTTCTCCATTAAATATGACCCAGTTGCACCAAAATCAGTTTCGTCCAGTGGGTCCCACCCTAGGGTTTGGGTTTGAATCATCTCACCAGATAAATCTGAGTGAGATGATTCATGGCCGATGAACGAAGAAAGTTCTGATAAACAAATCTGTTTTTTCTCTAATCTGACACTTTAGGCGTCACACAGCTATTTAAATGACACAAATGACAACGAGCCACAAACATCTGAAACATGACGAGGAGGTCATGCTACTTGTCTATCATCACAAGTATCATATATTTCTAATCTAAACTTTCCAAACTAACTGACCAGTCTGCCTACTGAGTATCAATGTCTGTCTGATCCTTTTAAACAGATTTTAAGATCTAGACTGAAAACCAGTGGAGGAATGGACCTTTACTATCAGTGTCCTGGCGCTCGGGAATGACCTGGAGATCAGACAAACCACATAACTTTTTGAAAATATACATTTTTATTGCTTTTATTTTATTGTCCTTCCATTTGGTTCTGTTTTCATTGTTGTGAAGCTCCTTGTAACTGTTTTGAAAGCTGCTATACAGATGAAAGATATAATTTTATATCTGCTTAATAAATATGATGGAGTAGAGGTATGAATAAGCATAACATGGAAATACTCAACTAAAGAAACACTGCAAAATGTATAATCGAATAAAGTGCATTCTACCACTTCTCATTGTGAACATACTGTATAATTGTAGGTTGTATATTTTTTATAGCATAAAGCTCATTTCAATTGCCCAGAGAGAGAGAGAGAGAGAGAGGCAAACACAGAAGGGAGAGAGAGGGGAGAGAGAGATAGGGGTAGTGGGTACAGAAACAGTGAACAAACACTCTGACACTCAGAGTCGACGCGGCAGCAGACCTCTGCGCTCCAAACATGGATGTTTGATAAGAGGGAAACATTTATATAAAGAGAACAGAGAGAAAGCAGTGGACTGAAGCCGGTGGATGTGTGAGTCTGTAGCCGGGCTGCGGTGGATCTGTGCCGGCCCCGGTGTGAATGGGATTACGCCGGTTGTTGCGCGTCTCCTGTCGGTGCTGCTGCTGGAGGAAACATGCGGCTGCAGAGCTTCCCGGTCCCCTCGGTCATCCTCTTCCTCCTGCCGCTGCTGCTGCTCGGGTTCTGCAGCGGCACAAGTTTCCCAAGTAACATCAACATAGGTGAGTGAGAGGCGGGTGTTGCGTACGCCCAGGGGCGCACCGGGACCAGCTGGAAGACTCGGCTGGATCTCATTTTTTAGATTTTTTTAACGTCTTACATCCAAGATTATAACTCACAGTCTCTGTAAGACACACATTTCCCTATATTTCTAATATACTTATACAGTATCTTGTATATACATATAATGACGCACTGTGTACGGATCTGAACTATAACAACTGTTAACATATTACTCATATATTTATATTATTTTTCATATAATATTTGGACCTAAAATTAGCTTTGGAAGCCTAATTCTCAACAACACAGTGCTGACAACAGTGATTTCCTGTGTTGTCCTGTAATATTCCCATGACTGGTCCCTGTAATAATCATCTGATATTGCTAGAATATTACTCTTGTCCTGACTTATATCTGTTTAGGTAGTCCCACTCTCACAACGCTGCTGTAATAATGCCTGTGGCCGGGATTCCCTCTGTGACTTACAGTGTGTGTTAGTATTCATATATTCATGTTGTGACTTACAGTATTTTCTGTAAGTATCTTCTTGCACTTTGATATTCCTGCAACATACAGTAAGTGAATTAATGTACAATACCCCCTTAATTATGTAGTGTGATTGAAACTGAAGGAATTTTGTCTTTTACCTCGTCTATAGAAATATAGGAATAAGCATGATGGACAGAGTCTGTCTATAGAAATAAAAGAATAAGCACCATAGATAGAGTCTATGGAAATATAGGAATAACAACCATGGACAGAGTCTGTCTATATAAATGAAGGAATAAGCACCATGGACAGAGTCTATAGAAATATAGGAATAAGCATGATGGACAGAGTTGATAGAAAATAGAAATAAGCACCATGAACAGAGTCTATAAAATATAGGAATAAGCACCATGGACAGAGTCTGTCTATAGAAATAAAAGAATAAGCACCATAGATAGAGTCTTTGGAAATATAGGAATAACAACCATGGACAGAGTCTGTCTATAGAAATAAAGGAATAAGCACCATGGACAGTGTATTTAAAAATAAAGGAATAAGCACCATGGACAGAGTCTATAGAAAATAGGAATAAACACCATGGATGGGAATCAGCATATGAGAACACATATGGTTAAAATCTTAACCTGTGAAGTACGTAGTAACTAAAGCAGGCACATAAATGTAGTGGAGTAAAAAGTATAAAGTAGCATAAAATGGAAATACTCAAGTATTGTACTGTACTTGTGTAAATGTACTGATCTTTTCCGTCACTGGTGAAGACTGTATTGTTTATAAGAGGACACTTCTGTTATGTAAATTAAATTGTCTGACATGTTTTTAATTAATGTAATTAACATACAGTATATGATGATTCTCCATGTCATCATCTTGGTCGTTGCTCTCTAAATGTGTCTTGTAAGATCTTGTCTGGGCACCATCTGGTACACAACACTTCTACTTCCTAATCTCTGCATCTTTTTTTCAAAAACGTCTTTCACTGTCACATTCATATGATGGATAAATCCTCTGTCAGCTCTTTTCTTCCCATTTGAACCTTGACTGGTTTGGTCACATTCAGTGTGGTTCAGGCAAAGGTGGGTTATAATGTGATTCATGGGACCACTGGTCCAGACTCCAACTGTAGTTTCCTCTCAGGTTTGGTGCCAATGTGGCATCAAGTCTAACTAACCTGCATTGGAATAAAATCAGTATGAAAAATGAGTTGCATTGTTTTTTTTTTCTGTATGCATTTATTGAGTCAGAGCCCTTCTGCCAGAGCAGATGGACTGCTTCCAGCCTTTATAACCCCAGTGAATAAATCATAATAATATTCCTATAAGTATCTCAATATTCTAGTGTTAGCAGTCTTCAAAATGTTGTGTAAAATAAAGGAGATACATTGCTACGTTTGAAAAATATCAATATAATCCAATCAAAATCAATATGAAATAAAAAAAAATAATCATCAAATGACTATTATGAAAGCTAATGGACATTTTATTGATTAATGTGGGCTTTTCCTGTAATATTCTTAGTCACTTGAATGCAACAGCATTACATTTACCTTTACTCAAGTATAATATTAAGGTACTTGTACTTGGCTTTTACTCTTTCACTGGTAAATATTGTACTTTTCAGTTCCACTGCATTTATCTGACACTTTACTTTAAGGATTAAATTCTTCTTGTTCTCCTACCCAACAGCATAAGCAATGCAATATTTAAATTAACTCTCTAGACCGGTGTACTGAGGCATCCATTTGATCTTGCAATCTATGTATGCTAACCTTGAACATCTATTTAAATCCCGCTGTTGACCTTTACTGCAGAAGAGCCCCCCAAAATAAACAAACGCTACAATTACAGTGCCAACTCGACATTAAAGGTCCTGTGTGTAAGATTTAGGAAGCTCTGTTTACCATTCACTTGGCAGACATGGAATATAATATACACAAGTATTTTTTTATTCATGTATAATCTTAAAGAAATAAGACTACTACTGCTACTGGCTTCTGCAGGTCCTCTTCCATGGAGTCTGCCATATTGAACAGTAGTCCAGAGCCACCGCCACCATAGTTTATGTTGGAAGAAGAGGATGAGGCAACAGGGTTGCAATCCTTAACTACAGTGCTAGATGTCATTAAATCTCACACACTGATCCTTTAATGCATCAGCATTAGTAATCCAGTAATGTAATATAAAATAGTTTAACACTCATGTGCCGTTTTCTGCATTATGACTACTTTTACTACACTGTTACAGTATGCACTTCCTGGCGTACTGTGCTAATTTGGCAGTGTAGTGTTGTTCTTTGCTGAATTGTAAATGTGTGGAGCTTTAGCACCAATATTTGACCACCAAAATATAAATATTAAAAATATGTACAGCTTACATTTGTATATTGAGGCCACTGCAAATGCTTTGGCTCCAGTAGCTTCATTGGCCTCATTAAGGGTATTCACGGTACTCATTTTGCATCATTGGCAGCCATTAATAATAACTATAGATCACAGCCAGTTTTCTTGCTGATGTTCTTGTTTGTTTATATAACTTGTTTAGATAACTCCAGGGTCCTCTATATGAGTTATTGTTTTTTTTAATAGGGCTATTAAACTGCAATTGTTTTATAACCAGTTAGAAAAACTCCTTGAAGTATGTTTAAGTGCAGGATTTTAATCATCCACCACTCAGTATCACTTGTTTTCTTTCACTGTCAAACATACAGAGAGCAGCAGTCCATCAGAGCCTGTCATTGTATTAAGTTGAAATGTGGTAAATTGTAAATAGCAAAGCAACCTGAAGTTATAATACAATACTTTCATTTATGGTCCTATTTTACCAACAATTCCTGAAGTGTTATTTGTATGAAATGATGCACAAAACGTGTAACCTTATAACATATACGGTATACATACAAAATATATATATATATATATATTTCACATTTCTTCAGATAGTGAAGATAAATGATTGACTTCAAGTCTACTCGATTAATTGTCAGTTCATAGATTTTCTGAATTTATTCATGTTTTTATTTATTTGTTGGATCAGTGTCATCAATTTTCTTGTTTTGTTTGATCAACAATAAAACATTTGGAGAACTTGATTTTCCTGTGACTGTAGCGACAAGGAAACATAACAGATTCTCAATATTGGGAAGCCTGAACCAGAAAATGTGCTTGAAAAAATTATTTTTAATATTATTAAACTATTATTCAACATGATGATTAGTTTTCCGGTGATTGACTTACTGATTGATTGACTAATGTGAGAACAAAGAGTCATGACAATGAAAATAAAAGTAAAAATTCACCAGAACAATACATACAGTCAGTCCATTAATACAGAAAAGGAATTTGTTCCTACTTCACCACAGAGAAGACACGATGGGTAAATCAGTCTGGGTTTATGTGTTCAGATAATTTCCCTCTGACCCTAAAGACCATTATGTTAAGGGCGTGTAAATGAGCGCTGAGAAAAGAGGCGTTTAACAATGATTACTTAACAGCTGGTGGCAACTCCAACAAACATAGCAACATGCCAACAAAAGCAAGGAGGGAAGAGAGCGACTGCGAGCAAGCAGACATGGATGTAAACGATGAGCGGTTCAAGTTGTTTAAAGGAACAGTTTGACATTTTGGGTCAATGTGCTGATTTGCTTTCTTACTGAACTTACTTACTAAGATGAGAAGATTGATGTACAGTCAATTTAAAGCCACCCTTAGCAGTTGGTTAGTTTAGCTTAACACAGTCGTGTGTCTGCAGTACAGACTCAATGTGCACACTGTAGTTCAACATACTTTTATGTTAATAAACAGTAGTTTGTGCCTTTTTGGATGCACTTCTGGAGAGCCTCTTTCCCAATTGGATTACATAATGGGATATTTATGCTCGGCTCACATCATAGGCTGTATAAAAGTGGATGTAGTTTCTGTAAAGTCACCCTCAACATCTTGGCAGTCCTGCCTCTGCCAGCTCTTGGCTAATCTAAAAATTGGCAAATATATTCAAATATTTTTGGTCTTCATGCTAAGGTAAGCTAACCTATACAAATTAGGCATTTTCTAATGCTAACTTTTGGTGCAATCTACAGACACAAATTGACAGTGAAGTAAAATAAACACTTGATTGACTATTTTTGGCTGTTGTGTCTCACCATAAAAAAAGATTTGGTTGGTGTGAACAGTTGTTTTGTTCTCTCTGGTTCTTTCCCTTCGTCCTATTCGCTTTGAAACAGAAAATGATTCCCACTGTGTGTTTTTGTATTTGTCAAACAGGAGGCCTTTTCCCCACCGGTTCCCATGAGTATGAGGTTTTTCGCTTTGCTCTGGCTCAACACCAGGACGTCCCCAAACTGGTGCCACAGGTGGACATGGTGGACACGGGGAGCAGCTTCGCCATGACCTATGCCTGTAAGTCTAGAAACAAAGAAGTCTGTGTTTCTGACTTGAACTTTTTAAACTTTTCTTTTAAATGTCAATGACATAAAAAATTGATTTTTTTATCACGGATCCACACGCCCACATGTGCCAAGGTTGTGTTCCAAGCAACGGCTCTGGGATGTCAGAATTTGGTGGAGTAATTGAGCCAAAATATTCTGTGACCTTTCTGGATTTAGCTCACATTTTTATATCAGTTCTGAATCAAATTACTAATGAGAAAGTGTTGGTCATAGTGCTGATGTCAAACTGTCTAGCTCTACTTGGCCTGTGATTTGACAAATGTCTCAGAGTTTCCTGTTTTATGGCAAATTCATAGTCTGGTTTCAGTCTGTGTTTGAAGCAGCAGCTGTTTACTGTTTGGTTTGTTCTTTTGCCGATATTAGTGCTAAAATGGTTCTTTTAAAACATTATCAGTGCTTAAACACTGCATTTTAATATTACATTAAAGAATGGCATTTTGAATTGCTAAGGAAAATTTTAAACACTTTTTATTTCGCTAATTTACTGGCTTTATGGATGCTGGCGCTCTCTCACTCTAATTCACTGTCTATGTCCCTCTCTCTCAAACCATCGGGCACAAACCCAGGATAAATTGCGAGTCAGACTTAGATTTAGAAGCTGGGTTCATGAAATAAACAAAACCAGAACACAACAGGTAGAGTATCAGAGTTTAGTCCATGAATCCGCCTGGATAGTTGCAGTTTTAGAGACATTTCAGGCTGACTGTGGAGGTTTGACTGGCCTAATCGTCTGATTGGCAGCTGCAGTGTGACAACGGGCTGCATTTTTCCAAAAGTTGGAACTGGTTCAACTTCTCCACTGCAGTCTAAATACACTATACCCACTCAAATGAATGGAAAAACCTAGGTTTTCACCATAGGGCTGGATCCTGTCTGAATGTACCCTTAGGGTAGTAATAACAGCTAAATAAATTTTAATGGTTGCTATTCTACAAACTGCCTCAAACTTCAACAATTCTTTTACCTATTTATATCATATTTGTTAACCTGAGGAGGCTGCTGTCGTCATTGTCATGGACTCGATATCATAGATATAAATGACACGTCATTATAAAAGTTAGGATCTGGTGTTTTATATCGATGAACCCTGTCGCTGGGGTCAGAGATGTCCACATTGCCAGTTGATGTGCTCAACACAAACAGTCAAAAATGGGCATATAAAAGTATACAAGTGCCACAAGCTTCTCCCTTTACATGCAATTGTATTTAAACATTTGTTTCTGTTGTGAATGTAGAATTTAGATTTGGTGATTTTTATTAGGCGTGTTGTTGGTGTAACAACCCATCTGACCATCCTGCAGGCCACTGAAGGCTTTACTCATCCTCATGGGTCAGTGCATCATTCTTCCATCATCCAGACTTCATTCAGCAGACTTGGGATTTATGAAACAGAGCACAGAGCTAAAAAGGAGGCCGCCTTTGAAAGAGCAGACAGCAGCAGTAAGTGCACGTAGACCAGAGGGAGCTCAGCACTAAATGGACTCTGGCTCCAGGGGGCATTCAGTAGACTACAGCAGGTTTGGAGAACAATATGTTGACCTTGTTTTGTTTGGCCCAAAACGTTGAATTTACTAGCCGGTCTTCTTACACCTGAATTTAAATCTGCACATATGATAACTCTCAGTTCCACTGAAGACATGAGTTTTAATGTGAGTGTGCTTTAGTGTTGATACTGATGAAAACTTCATCGACATTTTATAAATGCTGAGATCCTCCCTACCCCTGGACATCAAAAACAAAGTCTCTAAAATTCATTAATTATTCAGATTTTAGTAGTTAGTTCATTTGAATTATGGATGCCCCAATCCTGGTTGCTGCTAATATTGATTGCAGATTGTCTTTGAGTCAAGTGCTTGAAAAGTCCTTGAAATTTAAATGAGCAACAAAACACTGTCTTATATTTTGTTCATTCAGTCATTATAATTAAATCGCTTTTTCTTTCTTTAAATTTGAACTCGTCATCATCATCTCTCCCTCTCCTTTCCTCCTCACCTCGATGAGCCCGCTACCGAAAAAACAAAGTATTCCAGGAAAGTGTAAATTTAATCCATCATGGCTGGAAATGGATCTTTATAGTTATTGGCTTTTGACTTCTCTGTTTGATACTGCTGACTCGTCATGCTTTGCATCTGCACGCTCACCATATTTGAGAGGTCAAAATCTGCCAGCAGATAAATACAATGTGCGTCATTGATCTGTTTTCACAATGACCCGAAAAGCATCAATCTTGATCCCCTGATCACACATTTTTATTGAATATCGTCGATACTGATCGATCTAGACATCCCTAAGTAAATTCTCTGTGAGATTTATATAGATTGAGCACTTCTGTTGAGTAAATTCTTCCAGTAATGAGCCACTCAACAAAACTAAACCAATCTCGTAACCCTTTACTGTAACTGTGGCTCCTCCTGTGAAGCATTTGTAAATGCTGAATTAACACTTAAACAACTGTAGCTATATCATGTTTATTGATGCGCACAACTGTTACTAAATGTGTTGAAAGTTCATTTCTCACCTCAAAAATTGGAAGTTTGACCAAATCCAACCTCCACTTACTTATATTTGTTCCGGAGCTTTCAGCAACATCAGTTTTGTCACTCATCATTGAGAGTAAAGTATTTATTAATAAACAAGGACATCATTAATACATAAAGGATCCTGTCAAAATGTATCTAAATTCATTAATTCATTCATTTTGCAACTGAATCAAAGGCTGTATTTTGCAATACAATGATGTACACTCGTGTCGCAAGTTGATGACATCAGTAGGTTAGGTTATGTCAGGTTCAAATAATGGCGACGTGCGGTGGTGCAGATGGAGATTAAGAGAAATTGTCAGTACTGCAGACGCTGCATAGGGGTTCTTTTTCAGTGAATCAGCATTAAAAGGCTTAAGAGGTTGCAAGGTGACTTCACACTGTCGAACTCACATTGACACAGGAGTAGGGATGGGAAATGATATGATTTTATTGATACCAATACCAATTCTACTTATTGACCTTCATAAATCCCCTCATTGATATCTGAGCAATTATCGGTCTGGAAAAAAGACCAAGAACCGCTTTTCAGGGAAAGGTTCAGCTCATTTCTACTGTTTCCATCCTCGGAACGATCATTTTACAGACATTACAACCAACAATATAGTCATGAACTCTTTGTGAAGTAAGGCACACTTTAGGCTGTTTCTTCCTCTCCGCTTCGACTCGTTCTTGTTTCCAGCAGTGTAGATACATGAGCTCGATAGTCATTGGTTTTTAATGAGCAACTGTCGGAAAAACATGCCGGCATCAGTAAAATTCAGCTTGAATCTGTTCACACATCCTGATAGTCTTGGAGACATATAGTTCTGAGGGTTTGGACAATTTTAAACCACTTCTCAACTGGACCCTGCTCTCGATGGGGATGTTACTTTTTCAAGGGGGCAAAGGTGCCCACTGAAACTACGTGTGCTGAATCGTAGACAGTCAGGCGAGGGTGAGGTTCAGGCGAGCACTTGACATGGCAAGCTTGGAGTTAGGTCAGCAGATTGTCGCCATTGTGGGTAAGACAGCTTCTTTGTACGAAGACAAACAGCCTTATCCTTGTTATTTTGTCATCTACGATGTAAAACCCAACCCAAACACTGCTTCTTAGAGCTTTGGTGTTGTGACTGTCTGCTCAGGATTGTTGCATTTTCGTAGTGAATAATAAAACTTTTCTAGCTTAGTTGACTGATGGGTCCATAGGGCTGCATTCAAGCTTCAACCTCCTGGCAGGGGAGTGAAGCCAATGTGGAACTGCTAAAAACTGTAATTCCTTGAGCGGGCACTTGATACTGGCTGCAGAAGTGAATCAATCTCCAAAAGGGAAAGGTAGCTGGGGGGCGTTGCTCATGCCAAATGCAGTGACTGTGTAATGCAGGAAGTGATCTTGACTTACAGATTTCGTCATACATTGTAGCTATAGATCAATGAAGTTTTATTTTTAAGGCCGATATTTGCATTTTTTACTGATATCAGCATCAGCCGATGCATGGGTGCATTCGCCGATTTATTTATTTATTCCGGCCTGATTTACAGACAGGCATCCCTCCCTCACTGGCAGCGCTCAGCTGTAAGTTTTGGAAACCTGTCTCTCTCTCTGTGAATCTGCAAATGGTAACAAAATGATCAAATGTAGTGAAGTAAAAAGTACAATATTTCCCTGAGATGTAGAAAATGCAGAAAATTATGTACTGACCAGTACTACAAAAGAGCCCAGTTTTAGTGAACCAGAATAAACTTTAAACAAAAGGTTTGTCCTGATTCTGCTCCATGCTGCAGGTTATTTTTCTAAACCAGACGTGAACAGCGTCTGAATGATGGAGCTGCTGCACCTGAACTGATCCCACCTGCCCTCTGGATACTACTGACAAACCTCTGTCTGTCTGTCTGTCTTTTCCAATCTGTCTGTCTCTTGTTTGCCCTTTTCATTCTGTCTTCTCCTGCGAAGCGACTTGTCTTCCTTTCTTTCTCTCTGTCTAACACTACATTTCTTTTTCTTCCTGTCTTACTCATTTATACTCCTGTCTCTTGTGCTGTGCTCCCGTTCATCCACTCCGCTTCTCTTCCTCTTAAACTGGAAAATACTTTATGATTGAGATTATACGCTGCTGTTTCAGGCAGTTGTTGAATAATTGGTGCCAGACATCAGTCATGTTCACAATTCAGCACATTTTTTACAGAATTTATAGAAATTTGTATGAGTTCTTGTTTCCATTGACTCCTGTAACCCGAATATGAGTTAATAGGTCAAAGTAGAGAAAATAGTCAGATCTGTTTTGACAATATAAAGGGTTGATGCCATATTCGTGACAAAGATGTGGATCAATGTCTGACCTAAGGTGGGCCAAATTACGCCTGGCTGCTCTAACAGGCCACCTACCTGTCAATCAAATCAGCCACACTGTTAATTATTCATAACTTTAAGCTTTAATATAATTTGAACAGGTGAGTTGTATAAAAATTCACCCTCAGCACAGTTGTCACGAACGGGGAAATTAGCTACAGAGACCAAAACTGTTTGAGTCTGACTCACTTCTGGAGGCAGCCTCAAGTGGACGTTTGAGGAACTGCAGTTTTTAGCACTAGCACACAGCCACAGATGCTTTGTTTTTATAACTGTGTGAAAAGTAAAAATCTGATATTTTGACCACTATCATACGTGCTGAATCAGATTCAGATCAGATTTTTTTGCACTGTGACCTTACATGGTGAGACTTTTCTGGGAAAACTTGCAGGGGTGAATCATAACGGGTCTGGGTTTGCTGAGACTCCACAACTACTTGAACTCCTTTGTTTGGGGCACCTTACTCCCAACCCTGAGGGAACATTCCAGCGTTATACGGCAGAGAACCACAGATGGTTATAGTGTAGTTCAGGATGGTATCTGAGGAATCTGATATTGGCCACATTTAAAAAATACAAATATGATATTTTTATTTTTTAGATGTATCTGCTTAATTGAGGCTAGAGTGTGTACGGCTTCATTGTGAGAGTTTCCATCGTGTTTTCAACTTCAGCTGAGCCTAAAAAGTCACAGTGCCAGTTCTTTATTATTTACAGATTGAAAACGGGCATAAAAACAGACGATTGTAACGCAATCGCATACAGACAATTTCAATATAAAACCTGCCTCCTTCACTTTCTGTGTATCAAACTCTCTTCTTTCCCTCTCTGCCCCCCGCCTCTTCTTTTTTATTTCTTACAATGATACTCTCCCATCTCCCTGTCTGTTGTCTTCTCTCTGGTCTGTTGTTGTGTGAAGTGTAAAACAGACTGATCTCTGCCTCCTGTGAGACACAGTCGCTCTACAGTCGCAGTGGAGCAGCATGGCTGCATCTGAGCTGGAAAAACAAATATTTCTCTGAGAGCTGCTGCATCTGACGCTTCAGCTTTATACAGGCAGCTCAGACTGAGCGCACAGCCACTTTTATCAGGAATTAGTCTCAATGACGACGAGGTGTTAGGACTGACAGCTGCTCTAACAAAACAGCCACAATCACAGCATGTAGTGAAAAACACTGCGAACTCCTTTATATGAAAGGAATAGTGCCTTTTGAGGAAATACGCTTATTTGAGAAGATTGATATGACTCTCATGTCGGGTGGTAAATACTGTAAAAACGAAGCCACAGCTAGTAGCAAGTTAGCTTAGTTTCACACAAAAACTGGGAATAGAGCAAAACATCTAGAGTGCCTCTGTCCAAAGGAACCAAAACCACCTATTGAGATTTGGTATGTTTGTGATTTAGCACCCCTAATTTCAGAGTACACTGTGGTAAATATGGACAACTATACGTGTGTTTGTTACTTATAGTCAAAAACTAGTGAGTCAACAACACAAGACATGGCACCCAGCTAATATTACTTCCAACAGCAAGAAGTCCAGCTGGGCGTCTGTCTTTCAGCCTTTATTTTCACCAAGTTTCGCCAGTTTCTCCAGTTCTGGCACAACACCATCTCTACCCCCTGTCAGTACTCCCCACTGGTTCGCCCCCATCCAGGTCCTAAAAACCTCTTCCCAGCATCTCAGTGTTCTCTTTTCGAGCCATGTGAACACAAACACTTCCCTGGTGCTCTGAGCTCACAGTCCACACAACCTGGCTAACAAAGTGAGCTAACATTAGCTAACGGCAGCTACAGTTGGCAGCAGAATAACTCTGTAAATCACAAAGAGTTCAAATATGATCCAGTTTCACCAAAATCAGAGAAATAGTTGGTGGTGTGTGCTGTAAAGCTTTTCGTAGGTGATCGTATGCAGAGTGCAACGTTAGATAGTGTAAGAACATATGATCAAATGATAGAGACATCATTCATCTGATTACTACATTGTAGCTTCAAAATGATAATGAAACACATTTCACAATATGTCAAACTGTTACTTTAAAGTCTTTAAAGATCTTTGCTGTTTTATACTTAAGTTACAGTAGAAGCTAGCATGTGGTGGCATGTTTACATGTTTTGCTTAATTAGCTTTATATATTTATGTAAGTCAGATTCTCCTGAAGCGCCAACATCTGGAGCAGTGATCTCATCAGACATTTTGTAGCCCACAGGAAACTTCTGCTGCTCGCAGCTGTCTTTTCTTAATCTCCTGTGAAATAAATCATATTCTTTCCCATTTCTCCTAAATCCTCCTCGGGGGGAAATGAGGAGCAAATAGAAACAGAGATTAGTTTAAGAGAAATGATCTAAAGGTAAAAAAAAAAAAGGAGAAGGGGGATCTTTTTTTGTCACTTCTTGGGAGGTGCTGGATTTATATCAGCGCCTCAGCTCAGTGTCAGTCAACTTAGACATTAGAAGAACCAATTTGAGCATGACTGATAAAAACTACTGTATACAGTAATAATTACAAAATGTAAATATATTGATGCTGACTGCTGTGTAATAAATAGGATCCAAACTGGAACATGAAATCTGAAATTTTAAATAACTTTAAATGAAAACTTAAAATGCTGCTTCTGGGTAGCAGATTGTAGACTCTGATGTAAATACAGAGTAGTAGTACACAGTTTACTGTAAAGACAGTAGGGTGAATCTGTGCAGGGGGATGGTGGGAAAGCAGCTGAGCCCCACGAGGGATTTCTGAACACACGGATCATTTAAAGTAAATGAACTGTGAGCTTCATGGAAAAAACCTGCAGCTGCATCTCTACACCGTCTTCAATACTGTGACAACAACAACAACAGCCACAGCTGTGACTGAAGAGACTGAGAAAACATGTTCAGGGGACATTTAAACCTCAGTCAATACAATGGTTTTGAATGTATATTTATAGTTTGATGATGTTTCCATATGTATTTAGTTTGTTTTCTGGTGAGGTGTTACCATTGATAGTAAGAATGGACAGCACATGCCTGACCGCTTTGAAGCTGAAAATCTGCTGCTCTGGCTGCTGTTGGTAGCCTTTTCATTTTCACCTCCTGGCTAATCTAAAAATCGGCGTGGCCTTAATATAATTTGTTTGGTTTTTTTGTACCAGGCTGCAAACATGTTTATTTCTGCTGTAAAGTTTGACATTTTAACATGGGTGCTAATGGAGATTGACTTGTTTTGTAGCCAGCTTTAAGTGGACGTTTGAGGAACTGCAATTTTTGGCACTTCTGCATTGGCTTCAATTCACAGACACAGAGGTTGCTGCATGGTTAATGCATGAGACCAACCCCAGTGGAGTTTGAAGTTACGTGGAGGACGGATCAAAACAGCCTTGCAGCCGTGATGTGAGAGACGTGCCCGGTGGGGTTTTGTGGTAGCAGAAACGTCTGATTTCCATCATGTTTTCCATCGTTTGATCTCTGACTGTAGCTCTTTCAATCATCTCGTTGTGTCTTCTTCTTTTGCAATGGTTTCAGGAGAATATGCTCTACCATATTCACAGGCATAGATGGAAACAAGCACTAATCTAGACTTCCTGTTGCTGAGTTACTGGAATTAATTCAAAATCTGGATGGAAACTTTTTTTTTTCATGACAGTCCGTCCAGTAGTTAGATATTCCCATCTGGACCAACAGACTGACTTTGCTGATTGTTTGCTTTGCTCTTTTGTTTCTGGTAAATTTCTGTATTTACTGTTGTTCACAACTGTCAGAGTGACGCCTCACATCATTTCCTGTTAGTACAAAATGTGAAAGTACATTTAATTCAAGACAAAAGACAGACTTTCTGCTGTTTTTCTGGCTATTCGTGTCACACAGTCATCTTCATTATATACTGTCGAATGACACACATACAATGCAGAGCCGGCTGCCTGTCTCAGCTGTCATCATCAGACAGACAGACAGACAGATAGGCAGCCAGACAGTGACTAACCTGTGATGTGTCTGATGATCTGTCAGACTGAACCCTCGGAAAATTTCTGCGTCCCTGTCTGGACAGTTTGTTTCTTCATTTTTTAATTTTCTTACAGCTCCACTTTGTTTACTTCTTCACATTTATTCACAAGATTATTTTCATTTGCATATTTCACGCTTTTAATATTGCCTTTCTGTGTTGTTCATTTAGCAGATCCTGCACACATTGTGTTTATTTCTTCTCTCCTTTATTTATGCTTAATAAGCGCTAGCGTTGTTTTATCATCTAACACTTTCAGTTTATATTTGTCTGTCTGTCTGTGAGACCACAGTGTTTTAGAGCTGAGACTTTGAGACGTTTCAAGTTCAGTTTAGGCAGACACTTCTTGAGGCCTGTCCACTCCAGATAAACACACAGACTGTGGTTGTTTTCCTGATGAGCACCTTCTTGTGGTTAAATGTTAACCAGGAGGTCAGGATTGCAACTTTGACACCTGTAACAGTTGACAACTTAACTATAAAGACAATATTTCTTTAGCCTTATTTTATGACGATGGGTTGCTTAATTAAACCAAATAGTTTTGGTGCCTAAACCGAACAAAACTGTGACTAAAAACTGAAAATTAAAAAAACAACAACCTGAAAATAGAAAAATAAGTGGACCATAGTGTCCTTGACTTGTCCTTCATTTTATTTGTGCTTTGTTGCTCGTTTTATCTGACTTGGAGTATAAAAGGCTTTGTCAGATTTACCAGTTTTTTGCAAGCGTCAGCCTCCATGGCTGTGAAGTGAAGCCAGTGAGAAGTGCCAAGAACTGCTCTTCCTCAAATGTCCACTTGAGGCTGGCTGAACATGTCAATCTCCATAAGCCCCCATGTTCAAATGTCCAACTTCACAGCAGAAATAAACATGTTTACAGCCTCATACAAAAAACTGTTTTTGTCTCTATAGATAATTTCACTGTTCAAATTTTATTAAGGCTTAAAGTTATGCATAATTAACAACGTGCCTGCTCTAATTGACAAGTGGGTACTGTTACAGGCATCATTTAGCCCGCCTCAGCTCCACCAATGACCCACATCTTTGCCGATTTTTAGATTAGCCGGGAGGCGCCAGAGACAGGACGGCCAAGATGGTGGTTGCCGGTGCCACCACAGCAGCTCTTCAGAAGCTTCTGGGTTTATACTGTCTCTGTTTTTTGCAAGCATTTCTTCACCCTTTAAAACAAGTAATCCCGGTTCTCTCCTCGTATGACTGCTTGAAATTCAGCAAGACAAGAATATTTTGAAGCATCTCCCAGTATATCTGCCATTGCAGAGAGTTCACAAATCATGGGTTACTGTCTAGACACAAACCTAGAGGAGAGGGGAGAAAGAAAGAAAGAGAAGTCTGGATGCTAATGAATGCTCTGCTGTAATAATAAACACATCCTGTTATGAAGAAACCCAAATGGAGTCGGGCTCTTTGGCAACACGACATGATGTAGCATTCATGCCAACAAATCAGACAGAATTGAATGGAGTTAGACTGAATAGAAGTGAAATGAGTTGAGAAAGAGACAGAGAGATAGAGCGAGCATCCCAGTCTAATAGAGCATGTAACAGGGTTTTGAATGGATCTCTAACCTGAGTGTGACCTCTGTGTTAGCGCAGACTCAGGCTCTGCTGATGGCTTCATGAACTCACACCTTGCTGCACATTAAAAACCAGGGTGGGACCATTTCATGAGAAAATATAGCTTTTTTTTTTCAGCCAGACAGAACTAATAGGTTTGGGTTGAAAATCCATCCGTCAGCAGAGATAAAATGGAGGAAAAGTCCTCAGAGCAAAGAAAATGAAAGTTTGGGTTCAGGTAATTTTTCGGGCTGTTAAATCACTCTGTTACAGTGTTCACCTGCAGGATTGTTGAATTAAACAGGGTTGTCTAGACATGGAGTCGAGTCAAGGGAGAGGTCCTTACAGCTTCGCAGAACAGAACACACTTTGGCTTCAATGAAAAATGTGACAGGTGTGTACTACTGAGGTGTAGTAGTTGTATTTTGCCTCATTTATCCTGGTGCTTAATGGATAACACATACTATTACACTGAATACTTATTTGTTTGCCTCTGGACTGCTCCTTTTTGGTGGTGATCAATAATTCAGTTTTCCAAAAATCACTAAAGCTCTCGCCTTTTCCCAAACAGTGCCATTTTTTGCTAATTAGTGCCAATTAACAGCTCTTTAAGATCAAGTATTTAAGATTTAGGGGAATTTATTAGCTACGTATGGAATATACTAGTCATATGTATGTTTTCATTTGTGTATAATCACCTGAAGATAAGAATCATTATGTTTTTGTTACCTTAGAATGACACTTTTATATCTACAGAGGGAGCGGGTCCACTTCTACAGAGTCTGCCATGTTTCTACAGCAGCCCAGAATGGACAAAACAAACACAAGCTCTAGATAGGGCCTAGAGCATGTTAGCATGCTGCACTTAGCTCAAAGCCTCGTAGTGCTTCAAAATTAACTATGAGGTCACTGGAACGTTATTTAAAATGTTTTGTTTTCGTATTAGTTTGCTATGTGACAACAAAGATGGTAAGAGGAGGTAAAGTGGATGACTGCAATCATGGTTCCAAACAGGAAATATTAGGAGGGGAAGTGTGGATCAGGAGTACTCCTTTAACACCAAATTAGCTCTGGTTCTTGAACCGGTTCCATTCAGGATTCTGCCAGCGATAAATATTCTTATTAGCAATAAACCTGCCACGGCCTACGCTGCTGTATTTTATCGTCTGTCATAATGGTTGTACCTAGAGAGTGATATTTTATGAGGTGGTACACGGTGTAAGATATTTGAGAAACGTTGCTCTAAACTACTGACTTCTGATGTAAAATACAGATAGCATCCTTTTTTACTCCACAAATGGACAAAAAAACAAATAAAAAAAACAGACAGAATTTGTGTAAAACTGTCTTTGAACATGTATCAATAAATAGCCAAAGTTATTTTGAAAATAGCATGAAATTTCATGTGTATTTGATTTATATAGCACTTAAAAACATGCAGGTTTTTGGAAAATGAGAATAAAAGTGCATCTTAAAAGCATCAACAGACTGTCTAAAGTCCTGCGGCAAGCTGAACAGAAAACTCTCCAGCCTTGGTTTGTCCTTGAACGAGGCCAACGTGCCATGGTGGGAGGATCTGAGAGGTCCAGTGCTGCTGTGAGGGGTGAGGAGTTCTTATATATATGTCGGGGGAGACCATGGAGAGATTTATAGACAATTAAAAGGATTTTGAAATTGATCCTGAAGTGAAAAGGGAGTGTAAGAACAACTGAGCAGCAGCAGTTTGAGTTAGTTGTAAACAGGATGCCTGGAGAGAGAAGTAAGGTTCAGAGGGTGTTAGGACATGCCTGATCTTGGAGCTGGTTCTCAGTTGGATAAAGCTAAATTTACCTGCCTGTTAAATTTAGATCGAAACCACCCAGGTTTTTAGCATGTAGTCTCATGTAGGTTGAAAAGTGATTGAGTTCTGGGCAGTAAACAGTGGCAAGATGTGGAGGATCCTTCTGAACCATCCAGTGTTCGATATCTTGGAGGATCTTCCTCGTCTGTTCATTTAAGCCTTCAAGTTTGCAGTTTAAATATGAACTCCATCCATTGCACGAGACCCAGCTAACTAGCATTTTAACTCACCGCCCTCCCAGGGTTCAGATGAAGATGGAAGGAGGCGGAGGAAGAGGAAGAGAAGGAGGAGGAGGAGGAGGACGGGGTATTAAATGGTGTTTCTCTTCTGTTTTGCTGCCAGGACTTCCCTTATCAGGAGCCTACAGATTGAGACGACAGAAGGATTGGACAAGACTTCCCCACTTGTTCCCACCGCAGTTTGTGTTATTTATTGTTTACTGGTGTAGGAAATAAAAAAATAAAGAATGCATTGTGATAGAGACGTTTAAGCCCCAGTGAAAAGAGAAAAGAGAGAGCCAGCGAGAGAGAGAGAGAGAGAGAGAGAGAGAGAGGGAGGAACTGATTTGGTTTGCTGGTGACATTTTGCCCTTCAGGACTCACTTGTAGTTACACGCTCAGCTGAACGCTTCAAATGTGAAGTGCTGTGTTGCATTTATCGCTCTGAAAGACATTTATCTCCGACAACACAATTTGGCAAATAATGACGAGCCAATGATGAGATACGAGGATTATCTTTCATTAATAATCTTAAACCTCAGTTTCATGTCGTGAAATGATGGGGGGATTTTATTCACAGAGAAAACTGAAGGAAATAAACTGCAGGCAAGTCCACTGAGAAACTGTTTTTTATGTTGGAAACACATGAAACACATGCTTACTGTGGGACTCCAGCTGTGAAGCATGCTTTGAATGTTGAAACCTCTGAGACTGTTTAGCTGCTTTCTGTTGGGAAACTCCTCAGTGAGGTCAGAGGTCAGCCCGGGAGCTGGTAAGTAGGGTTGGGTCGGTTTCTGGTTTTGCCGTTTTGGTTGGTCTACGAGCTTAAACCTGCTGGATTTTGTGCAAACTGATTTAACTGGCATTTTTTATTATGAGTTCAAATTAAAAAGAGACAGGAAGCAGCTCTCGGCGATGTCACCTGTCTGCAGCTCATGTAGCACTAGCAGAGTAGCATCACAGCCAGTTCAGAGTAAGAGGTGTCTTCACGCTGAGTTGCTCAATAGTTGTTGAAATACGTTGCTGGAAAGTTTTTCAATATGACTCTGTGAAGAATACATGGCGTATCTGTGACGTCACTCACAGGTTTCTGAAAAACAGTTTTGAAGCTCAAAATCTGTGGTCCTGGCTGCCGCCATGTTGGCTGTCCTGTCTCTTCCGCCACCCAGCTAATTAAAAAAATTGCTATAGAGACCAAACCTGTTTGTACCAGGCTGTAAACATGTTTATTTCTGCTGTCAAGTTGGACATTTTAACATGGGGGTTTATGGAGATTGACTTGTTGATGTTTGAGGAACTGCAGTTTTTGGCACTTCTCATTGGCTTCACTTCACATATAGGATATAGGAATGCTGGCAACGTGTTTCTAACGCTGCATCTCAGTGTGATCGCCCGCTTGTCTCTCACTTTATTGAACTCCATAATTTAATGATTTCTCTGGTTTCACAGTTTTGGGCATCGAAAGCTTCAAAGAGGGAGAAATCAAATCCATCATACTTCAGTTTCAGCACCTGACAACTCTGAAAAGACTGTCGGTGACGAGTTTGTCCTTTCAGCTTTTCTCAGCTGCCACTTCAGTTCAGAAAGTCAGTAAACCACCCGTTGATTTTCTTCTTCTACTGCCTGAATAGCAGCAGTTACTTTGGCTCCGTGTGGTTTGGATGGAGAGAGGTGTGTGCAGCTCTGATTTGTTGCCTCTGGGATGAATCGTGGGTAAATCTCTGTGGACGACTGAAATGTAAATGTAGACACGGAGACGAGGCTCTGAGCAGACAGATGGGATTTGAACCTGCGACTGTGTGTGTGTGTGTGTGTGTCAGAGCTGCATTCTCAGCAGGTTATTATTGCATTGATGCCTTCGAGGCAGCAGCAGCTTAAATGACTTCAGACTTAATGTGTGTGAATCAGTGGGTGTGTGTATGCTCTGTGTTAGGTTTTGTGTGTGTGTGTATGAATGGTTTATCACCCTGAGGAGGGCAGCCATTTAATCTATTATTTAGCATTGCTGCTAAACACATTAATTAGAGCCTGAGGTTGAGACGGTGGCATGCTGGTTTCAGTAAGAACCACAGATTTGGTCTTTGTATCCGAACTGATCTACCCTGATTGATTTTCTGTTTGTAGATGATTTGGTAGACGCACATTGAGCTACTGTTACACTAGCTAAGTTACAATATCTGGTCAAAAGTAAATGGACAGCCTCCAGTTTGTGTATTGTTTTTTTTTTGTATTTTTCTGTTTTATTAACTGGTTAGGTGTGCCAGCCAGGTCTTTCTTCTGACATGAAACCCTGTGATTTTAAAAGATACATCTGTAAAACCAAGGTCAATTATGGCTCTTTCTCTTTCTTTTTGTTTTTATCTATGGAGGTTTTATATTTCTCGAGCTAAGAAAAGGCATTTAAAGATCTGTGACGTGATCTCAAGTCTATGGAGAAACATTGGGCTGCATAACCAGGAAGCTAGAAAACTTTTTGACATTTGCTCCGGATGTTAGATAATACATCAGACGAAGGGGGCAAGCAGAATTTGGAGGTGCGGTTACACTTTAAAATAAAGGATATTCCCCTGAGATGTAGCATCTCATTCAGCATTACGTAACAAATATACACAGTTCGTTCACACCCTCCCAGCTGATGAACAGGAAATATTGGATAAAATGATCCAATAATAATAAATCAAGAGCATTAGCATAACGAGCAACTGAAGCAGTTTGTGCTATAAAAATGAATCAAGTACACACAAATTAAAAGCATAAACACGTTGTTTTCAAATGAGAAAATAAATATTTCCTCAAGCAGCAGGGAGAAGTGCAGCCTTTAATAATAATCAAGAAATACCCAATCAGGAGAAGATCACTGCTCGGTCGGTCTTTAGTGGTTCATCGTGAGTCTATCGTCAAACCGCGAGGATTTAATGGAGAAAAAATGGGCTTTTGGGTTTTATTTTTTTGTTAGTTTTCGGTTTGTAAGAGCAGCCAACTGTTAGATTTTGTTAAAAGATGTTTAAGTTTGTAGAGTTACATGCGTTTGAAAACGCCAGCAGGGTAACAATGACCTGTTGGCGGTTCTTGTGTTAAGGAGGCAGAGACTCTGTCTGCAGTTTGTGACCTTTGACTTTGTCATTTTTGGCTGCTTGTAATGTCACAGACTTCAAGATGAATCCAACGCTGCACTCACATGTAAGTCTCTTCAGACAAAAACAAACAGCAAAGATAAATGTCACTACGGAGTGTTTGTTGGTGGGATTACAGCTCATCCTGTTTCTGACCTGACTGCATGTCATTCTGGGGGAAGCGACAGCTAAAAGTGTCGGTGACGGGAACGCAGAACGACAGAGTGAAACAGTGACCTGATCTCTGAATGTGTGTCTCCGGGCCGCCCTGTCTCGTCTTTTCAGCCGAGGAACAGTTGAGACGTGGGTTGTCGTGAATAGAGCCAGCACAGGATGATGATGGTGAAAGCCTCTGGTTCATAGACATCCTTGCAATTACCCGCGAATGCCCATTTCTAGTCTTGATTATTGCTTATTACAGATCTGCAGTATGGATAGATGGACGGATGTGTCAGGCGGACAAACAGCTCAGTGGGTAAACTCGGTCTCAGCTGGGGTCCCTGTGGCGTTCGGTGTCGTCTCTGGGCTGTGTTTAAATAAAGCTCCGTCTAAAAGCCTCAGGTGGCGAGGAGTGAGATGTCTGACTCGAGGACCCTCAGTGAGTATGAGGAGAGGTCAGCTCAGACTCTGCCATGTTTGGATGAGTGTCCTTGTTTGTTGTATCTGATTAAACTATCAGCAATATTTATCCATCTTTAATCTAATTTTTTTTACGAAACTGTGGCTGTTCAAATTTTCTTTTTCTTAAAGTAGCAGTCTGAAGGATTTAGTGGCATATAGTGGTTTAGTTGCTGATTGCAATCATATACTGTATAAAACATGGATATAGTCTCCATGACATCACTCCCAGGCTTCTGAAGAGCTATTGTAAAGCTCGTCGGTGGAACTTTGGTGGGTCATTGGTTCAATTTCATTGGCCAGCAGTTGTAGTGAGTCCATTGCTGATGAAGAGAACTGCGTACATCATCGGATGAGGGGCTCAATTCTTTCTTATGGAAGCTGCTCAGTGGTGCATGAAGCCAAAAGAAGTTTGGTTTCTTGGTATGAAGACTTCCACCTGCCTCCAACTTGAATGTGACTTGAAAACTTGAAAATTATCTACTTGTGCGCTTTTCTAGATTTTCCAAATGTTATTGGATAAATAGATAGTAGAACAAGTCACATGTATGTAAGCTAGTGGGAAAAAGTATTTTTGGGCCATCACGTGACAGATGCCAATCCTGTCACACTGTTTGGCTTCTATGTCTTCATGCCTGAGGCTTTTCCTGGGAGCTTCATTGAGGCATCTGAATGAATATTTTAGTTTGCTTCCAGGCTCCTAAAGAGCATTATTTTGTTGAGAATAATGACTCTCACTTTGGTTTTGCAGAGCTCTCACTGTATATACTGCATCTTGTATGTTTGGTCATTACCAGAGGAAGTAGACAACGGTTCAAATTCACATATTTCTTCTATTGACGTTACAGTCCCTGTGAAGGCAATTCTGAGATTTCTTTCAAAATTCATTAAATATGTTGACAAATAGTTGCTGAAAACGTGAAAAGACTTTGAACGATATATTACTGAAACAGTTTTTCCCCAGTTTTCAGTCCAGTATTTTGTGCTCGGTCCTAAAGGGGCAGCTCGATGACACACTGAGGCCACCCCAAGCATAACCCTGCACGCCGAGCAGAGAGATAGAGATTCATTCAGAGTGTTTCAAAGAGTGGGTGTCAGAGAGATAGAGATTCATTCAGAGTGTTTCAAAGAGTGGGTGTGCCTCAGCACATTCAGCCCATGACAGGCCCCCACAGTCCTGGAGCTGAAAATACTGCTCATTGTTACCCGATTTCGCCACCTAATTTTTATAAACTTGTCAACTTGTCAATATGTCAACAGACTTCAAAAACATGTTAGTTAAAGTTACATGAGAAGATATGCTAAATAGGAAGATAACTAAATAAGATCAAGTAACAAGAATAAGATATATGAGTACGCACACAGCTCATTGATTACAGAACAGCAGTTTTAGCATCGCTTCATTGCTTCGTATCAACATCTGGACCCCCGTCACGAGGATACTGTTGACCTAAACACAAATAACTATAAAGATTCCCCAGGCTCACAACATCTGTCGATTCTCTGCCGCCTGACCCTCTTTGATGAAGGAGCGCTGTGTCGTCCCAGTGGGACAGCCACGCTAATGCTAAGAGACAGATACCTCGTTAGCATGATAGCATTTGCCCCAAAGGCAGGCGTCTATTGTTAGTATGATAGCTTGGCCCCACGGGGAGGAGTTATTTCCAGTGTGAGCCTGCTCAGAGGGACCAGCCTTGTTAGCATGTTAGTGCTCTGAGGCTATACCAAGGACAGACACACACACATACAGATAATAGATACAGACATGTGTCAACACTTACTGTATGTGGCTGATCTAATACTAATTTATTGAAATTTTATTTGTTGTTCGTTTAATTTAATTAGGTTTAGATGGATAAAAAGTTTGATTTTAATGAAACTTTGAGGGATGAAGCAAGATGAGCTTTACCTTTGACTTTAAAGCAATAAATAATTATCTAGAAGCATGTCCTGTTGATATGTGTGCAAAATTACAGTAAGATAATTTGCACTTTGTTGTGTTTAGATATTAAGAATAATGATATTCAGGCTAAATCCAACACGTCAACCTAATTTAGAGGCGCTTTACTGCCAACAGGTTACCTGGTGTAAAATGTGGGATACCTTTAGCTCTGAATACTACTTCAGAGTAGTGTTTGGATCATCGACAGTATAAATATAGACATCGTATTGTGACATCACGCACAGGTTTCTGAAGAGAAGTGAAGATCAGTGTGGTGGCCACGCCATCTTGGCAAACCTGTCTGTGCCACCTCCCGTCTAATCTGATAATTGGCAAAGACATTGATCGTTGGTGGACCAGGCTGAAAGAAGCCTAAACAAGCAGTAATGGTACCCACCTGTTAAAGAGGCCGTTCTGTAGCCAGCCTCATGTGGCCGTTTGAGGAACTGCAGTTTTGGCACTTCACACATTGGCTTCACTTCACAGCCACAGAGGTTTCCCCTTAGTTTGGATAAGTGCCCATTAAATGAGAAACTGATACCTGAACTAATACCGGTCCACCTTGTCGATAATATTGACTCGATGTGATGAGAGTTTCTTCCAGTGCTTTCATTTCCTCTGGATCAGGGCATCAGTTAACTGCCAGTAGGTTTGTTTCAATCCACCTGTTTTAACTTGCATGGTAAAATTTAAACAATAAAAAAAAAGATAATGAGTGGAAAAAACAAATGAAAATATAGAAAAAATGTCTTCATGCTTGGTTGAGGTGGAAAAGTTGGTAACAAAGTGCAGTGTAAGCAGACTAAATAAATACATGACGTCTTAAACGTCAATTTTTACTTCCAGTGAAGAGCTGAAAACTTCAGATCTGTGCAGAGAGATGAGGAGGCTGTAACCTTCATCACATTAATACGAATCATGAAATTGTTTGATTTCCATCATCCATCATTTGAGCTTCAATTGGAGCTCTTTTAATGACTTTGTTATTATTTAAGCAAAAGGTAAAATTATGTAAATTAAATTATTAAAACGTATTTTGTTGTTTTGTTGTATTTTACTGCTGTAGATGTTCAGGTTGAGCTCAGCTACAGAGCAGAAACAGTAATACTGTTGGGTGGTTCTGGCCTCAGTGCCCTACATTTGGACACTGATGCCCCAATAAATTTGTATTTATCAAAGGCCAAAGTGGCCTTGCCCTAAAAATGAATTCAATCTTTATTTTTACTTATTCTAATGAATGTCCTAGTGGATATTTTTACCTCTCCACTGTTTGATCCATCTCAGTCTTTGATCCACATCAGCATCTACTATCCAGGTTGTCATGAGCTCATTGCAAAGCTGAGTGATCCTCCTCCAGGGGATGGATGCTTTTTATTCTGGGTACTTCCTCATGGACCAGCGCTTCAGATGCACATCCCAACACCACTGGTTCGATTCTGGTTGGGGTCTTGTTGCATGTCATGCCTCTCTCTGCTGTGGCCTGTCTAATAAAGGCAAAAGGCCTGTGCAAAAAATAGAACATCTTTTTTAAAAAAAGGGCACTTTACTGTAACATCACACTTTGGATAAAATGTAAATTCTGCACACCAGAGACCTGATGATATAACAGGCAGCTTGAACTTCACTCAGACTGAAAGTTCACTTCTTTTTATTTATTTACATAATATCTGTACTGATGTTCAGGACATTAAGCCCTATAAAGAGGACTATGTTTCGAGGTGTTTGTTTGATTGACAGGTGTCTCAGCCTATCAGACTTATCCGTGCTGGATGCATCTCCTCAACTCACCTCGTTTTCGTCCAAATGAGGATTTTCAGGGCAATGACACAGATAACAGGGACATGTTTTTACTAAATTGGATTGTGCCCAGAAGACCATAAAACAAGACAGTGATTCAGTGAATGACTTTTGGTGCCTCAGCAGTGAGTATTATTTTGTCTTAAGACTTAATCCCTGTCTGTGAAGGAGCTTTGCGTGAAGAGTAATTTGATTATAGCCATTGTGTGTAAGGGGGATTTATCATGTGGAGGCTTTTTTTGTGTGAAACAGCAAACTTTATCAACTACACAGTAACAGATAAGTGAGCTGCTGAAATTATGTCTACCATGACGATAAGAACGCTTTATCATGCGCTAGAGGAGATTTGACTGTTCAGAGTTACAGCATACAGATTGAAAAATAGACAAAAGCAGATAAAACAATAAACATGCATGACAAATGACAGTATTGTTTTAAGAGACTTGGAGAGGAGATGATTTAAAAAAAGAAAATCAACATAAAAATGTGACAGAATGAAGCAAGCGTCACTGTTTGGACTAAATACAACATCTGAAATGTCACCATCTGGCCATAACGAATATATTAAAAACATTATTCATACCAAATGCTGTTAACGCGATAAACAAGCTATGAGGGAATTAGTACTATTAACACTTGCACATATACTTGCACTTTACAGCTGAAACAGCTTTTAGCTTCTTTGTACATACATGGTTATATTTTTATTTTAATGTGTACAGTATATTTTTGATATGCATGTGTTTTTATTTACTTGTTTCCATCTCTTTAGTTTAACATATGAGATTTGTTTGACTTTTGGTTAGTTTTCTAGATTTTAGAGCGACGAAAGGAAAGTTGGATCTTGAAAACGAGACAGACAACAAGACAAAAGGCATTATTGGAAAGAGAAATATGTAAAGGATGATGACAGGAGGTGAAAGAGAGGAGGAGGATGGAGGGAAGAGAGTATTATTCCCTGTGGACGCTAGACTGGAAGCAGTAGAAGGACTTAAGGCATTAAAACACAGGTCACAGGAGAAGACTGATCTTCCAGTCTTTGCTAGTTTTCCAGTTCGGTTTGTGGAGAACAAATAAGACATGTTTCTGTTTTTTTTGTACGACTTGTAGCTTTTCTTTCTTCATAACAAAGACCACCTGCAGTCTGCCTGCTCGTCCCATCCTTGTATCTGCCGATATGGCTCATAGATCATTTTTTGTTTAGTTATATCAGCTGGTATAGCAGTATTTAAACATGAAGTCCTGGAATACCTTGAAAATGGTATGAGTTGAAATTTAAATGAAGCACATAATCTTATGTTTTGACCAACTTTTGTTCATCAATCATTTTTTTAAAATCTCTAAATCATCACTGTCTCTTCTTTTTCTTTCTTTCTCGTCTTGATGAGTTTGTTATTGAATACTAAATATTCATATTTAAGGGCAGTTCTCTCTTTAAATGTAATATTTGTGGTGGCTTCTAGTTTTATCACACTCATAATAAACTACTTTGCTCATGCGTTGATCAACACACAATCAACATTCATTAATTTCTGTAATTCTTTCAAAGCAAAAAGGCCAAATATTATAATATAAAATGTGATTCCAGCTCCTCAGATTGTACGATTTTGTTCTGTTTTACCTTTCTATGATCTATTTCTTTGAGGTTTTGACTGTTTGTTGGACAAAACAAGACATTAGAAGACTTAAATGTGGCCTTTTCATAGGTTAAATGATTAATCGAATTTGAAAATTAGATTTTTTTCCCATTACTTCTTCCAGTTATGAAAAATTATTTTCAATCCTACCTTTGTAGCTGAAAATAATTCACCATTATTCACCAGTCAATAATTCAGTATAGTGTCACCTTCTCCAAACTTAAATCAATTCTTTTCTCCTTCTCATTTGTCCCAGTCTGCTCCCAGTTCTCCAAGGGCGTGTACGCCATCATGGGTCTGTACAACCGGCGGACGGTCAACATGCTGATGTCTTTCTGCGGTTCTCTGCACGTCTGCTTCGTCACGCCGTCTTTCCCCGTCCAGACCAACAACCAGTTTGTCCTACAGCTGCGTCCCCAGCTGCAGGAGCCCCTCATGGCCCTGCTAGAGCACTTCTACTGGACCAAGTTTGTCTACATGTACAGCTCCGACTCAGGTGAGGACTCAAGATACAGTACACATGACTTTTATGTGCATCTTAGAGATTCATGTACCATGGCAGCATTCAACTGCAATGCAGGAAGTGTGATGTGAGGATGTGTTGAGGTCAAAGTGGTCACTGGGTGTTGTCTTTATTGACACATGGGGATAAATAGCTGGTGGAGCTAATTCTTTGGTCTGTGCAATTAAACGAGATGACAAGGTCATTAAAAAAAGTCCCAGTCAAAGCTCAAACGATGGAAAACTTTTCCTAACTTGTCTCCACACAGATCTGATGTTTTCAGCTCTTCACAGAAAGTCTCAGTCATGATTCATAAACTAAATCATTTATTCATTCAGTATGTTTCTGGTTTTAACCACACAACAACTTTCACGCCTCAAAGACCAGAGTAAAAACTTTTGACCGAAGGAATGAGATCGCGGATACAAGAGTCAAGGAACTCGACTTGACATTTGGAGGGAGCTCGGTGTAGAGACGGTGCTCCTTCGCGTTGAAACTAGCTAGCTGAGGTTGTTCGGGAATCTTATTAGGATGCGTCCTGGGCGCCTTCCTTTGGAGGTGTTTTCTGGGCATGTACAACTGGTAGATCGTGAGGCAAACCCAGAAACCGCTGGAGGGGCTACATAGACCCATCTAGCATGGAAACACCTGTGGATAAGTGGAAGGAAGTGGATGGATGGTTTCCCCTCATCGCTTCATACAGATCTAACGTTTTCAGCTCTTCACTGGAAGTGAAATCTTCCACTCAACGTTTTTCACACCTCGAGACAAGAGTAAAAACTTTTTTTGCACAAATTGAAAATGTGCATAAAAACAGGCGAATGAAAACACTTAAAAAGAAAAAAATCAGCAACAGGAATAAAAACAGATTCAGGCACATCAACTTTTGCAGAACACCTACAGCAGTTTTTTCTTTTCTTTTTTTCTTTTTTTCCTTTTTTTTTTACCTCTGACACCTCTTCACCCTCGGCTGTACAGAAAGTGCAGAAAAGTCAGCGAACATAATGATGGTGTTTGACAGGAAAGTCTCAGAGCTGGTCTTCATCTGCTGCTGCTTGTCAGCCAGAAGCTCCACCAGAAAAAAAATCACACTTAGAGACAAAAAAACTTTGAATTATTCACTGAAAGCTTCCTGTGAGTCACCTCCAGCTCTACGAGTCAAACAAACAAATAAAGTTGGGGAATTAACAAAAAGGGCAGTTAGTTGTGTCATTTCTACCCTCTCAGCACGGTCCAGTGTCCCCCCACGGCCTGTGATCTGATGTTATGATCCATTTGACGGTTGGTGGCAGACCCTGTTTAAGCTTATTGCCTGTTACATCTGCCCAGGAACCATTGGTGGAAATCTACTCAGCGTAATAGGGCATAACCGTCTGCCCCGGCGGTGCAGTCTGTCTGATGTTATAGCTCCTCAACATCTGCAGAGGAGACATTAGATATGTGTTTGGAGGCGGAGAAGCTTTCCTGAGGCTGAGAGCTTTAGTGTCTGTCCGCCATCATGTGTACGTCACAGCACAGTGCCCCCTGGTGGCGATTAAAGAGAACAATCAACGAACATGTTTGTGTACGAACAACGATTTATACGAAACAGGAGTTACTATACTGTTAATATACTATCTACACTGTCTACTCTCTCCCCTCGTTTCCTCTCCTCTCTCCTCCCTTGTTTCCTCTCTCCTCTCTTCTCCTTGTTTCATCACAACTCCTCTCCTCCCTTCTCCCTTTTCTCTTTGGTTCCCTCCCTCCTCTCCTTTCCTCTGCTCTCTTGTCTTCTCCCCCTGTTTCCTCTCTTCTTGTTTCCTCTCCTTGTTTCATCCCATCTCCTCCCTTTTCTCCTCTCCCTGTTTACTCCATCCTCTCCCCTCTTGTCTCCTCTACTTGTTTGCTATCTTTTTGTCTCTTTTTTCCTTTTCTCTCGTTTCCTGTCCTCTATTGTCTCGTCTTGTCTCGTCTCGTCTCGTCTCGTCTCGTCTCCTCTCCTCCCCTCTCAGTAAACATTGCTGAGTGTGAGTGTCTATTTTCTGCTGGGTTGCTGGTATACGACTCGCTGCAACAGACTCTCTAATGTATTTTAACGTGTCTGTGTGTGTGTGTGTGTGGACACTCTGAACAGATGTATCCAAGATCAACAACCATTTATTACATAATGAACTTGCAAATCTGCTTTGACCTTTATTTAACACACACACAAATGATTACGCGCACATACAGATGTGAAATGATCGTCCCTGACTCATCCCATAATTATTACTCTATGTCTTATTGCCATGGATACAGCCTTGCAGTAAAGCCTGCTGTACGATGACTGACTTCTGGAAACATACGGTAGTTACAGTGAAGTGAAGTACAGTGCTTTTCAGTCTATCCTCGCTTCTTCTGCTTCTTCTCTTGGGCCTCCTTGTCTTTCCTTCTTCTTAACTTTGGTCCTTACCTTCCTCAGATTGTCTTCCACTTCTTCCTCTCTGTTCATCTTCTCTCAGACATTTATTGACTGGATTTCCAAGTTTTGTACCGACATTTATGCAAATTTTTTGTCCTGTAAGCCAATCAGCGTAATCTAATCACCGTGGTTGATTGTTTTGGGTCACTGTCAACCCCCAAAATGGAGATTAGCCAAGATGAGTCACATTCATTTGTCGTTTCATTTGTCGTATCAGGATCCTCTGGTTCTGGTCAAAATCTGGATAATTTTTTCATAAACATTAGGCGTTTCTGTCCAAACAGTTCTGGGAAGAACCTTCAGGTTTTTTTGTTTTTGTTTGTTTGCATTTGAATCACAGATACATATGCTGAAGGCACATAAGGTGGTTGCTGTCTAAAGCCTTGACTTTACTGTCCGTCCATCTGTCTGTGTTCCATTTTTTAAGCCTACCGTACGAGTCGTTGTTTATATGAATAATGTTTTATGTAGGGTTTTAAAAGTGGCGGTTTCTGTTGCTGCATTGGCTCATGTGTTCGACCAGTCAACTTACACTTATGTCATGCAAGGTTGTTCTTGTGATACCTAATTTGAAGTAGGAGATAAAAACTCCCTCAAAACGGGACGACAGACGACTCATTCCCAGTTTGCAGCAGCGAGGAAATAATAATGATCTTAGATATTTGCAAAAACTTCCTCTGGTCCTAAAACACCGGACTATCTCTGTGAGTCTTGGATGCACATGAAACTCTGAAGGTTTATGGTCAGTGTGTTATAAAATATTTGGTTCTTTGATAAAGAGTCAAAGATACTAGAAGTCTGTGGACATAGAAACTGACAACTACGACTCCCAAAGTGCATTTTAGGCTAGTAACATCCAATCACAGAGCTTGTTAGATGTACTGCGAACTAAAGACTGAAGCTAAATGGCAATCTTTCAAATGTTCAAATCTTTTCAAATGATAATTTATCTACATTTACTGACTTTACCTTAAATCGTTAGTAATTACCCTTCAGAACAAGACGCTGTTGGATGTACATTGCATCCATGTTTTCTTTCTTAATTCTACTGTAACAATAAAATCTCTTATTTAAGAGACATCTGGTCACTTCCTTCCTCCCTCTCACCTTTTCCTCTCATGTTCCTTGTACTATCCAGAGGACCGAGAAAGCTTTTACATGTTCCTCTCTTCCCTCTGCTGCAGTTTTTCTTCTTATTTTGCTCTTTTTCATGTCTTCTTGCCTGGCTTCAAGGTTCTCTTAAGCAAGGCGTTTAACCTCCACTGGTCACCGTGGCTGAACTGGATGGCACAGTGCTTAGTTGACCTTTCTTCCATTGGTTAAAAACAAAACACTGGAGAGACGGACGGACAGCAGCTGTTAAAGAAAAACAAACCAGGGAAAGGAAAGCATCAACTCGCATGAACAGAGACCATGTGTAATTGAACATGAAACTGTGTGTATGTGTGTGTGTGTGTGTGTGTGCGTGTGTGTGGTTGACTGCTGATCCTGCAGTCACTAGTCGAATGTTTCAGTAACACAGTGATAAACATGGATGCTATAAGCTCATCTAAGATGGTCGACATGGTAAATATTATACCTGCTAAACATAGACATGTTATCATCCCTGATTCAAAGGTGCTCTCTCTCTTTCTTGTTTCCTGACATCTCTCCACCGCCGCTCTCTGATAAATTGGAAGAAAAACAATAGTAGGAAACAAAACATACACAAACGGATTACAACGGAAGTTTTGTTGGTCCATTTAATGGTTTCAGGCAAAAATTTGGCCACATCATTGTGACTTTTAGCATTTCCTCTGATCTATAGGCAAAGCAACAGCAAAACAGAATAAGTGTAGGCCAACATAACCCGTTTTATCATGAGGCCAGTGTTGGCTCAGAGTTCCCTACATGTTGCTCCTGAGTTGGCCTCATGTTGGCTTTGAATTGGCTCAGTGTTGCCCCTGAATTTTCCCTGAGTTGGCCCCATGTTGGCTCTCAGTTGGCCCTGTGTTGTATCAGACAGACTGAATTGTCTTAATGAGCGTGTGAGGACAAATAGAGGCTGATGCTGTAATTCTCTGTAAGAAAAACAAAAAAAAAACATTGGGAGTGATGGAAAAGAGATGGAAATGTACTGGTACGCTGATGAAGAGTCTCTCTCCTTCTCCACCTCCTCATTCACTCAACTCCACCTCCTCTCCTCTCCTCTCCTCTCCTCTCCTCTCCTCTCCCCTCTCCATTAATAGTAAATTCATGCAGGATGTTTATGTAAATCGGACGCAGAGAGCAGAGTAACATCTATATTCCCTCCTCTGTCTCTCTCAGACACTTTTTTCTTTAATTGTCTCTCTCTCTCAGTATTAGTGACTGTCTCTCTCTCTGCCAGTGTGGGTGTGTTGCTCTGCTGTATCTCTAATTGAAGGTTATACATTATCATTAACACACACACTTGACTTGTTTTGCTAAGTGTGCGCGCGCGTGTGTTGCTCTGTATAGCTGAGCTCTTCACAGCAGCTGTAACACTGTCACTGTGTGGATGCTAATGAGCAGTTACCTATCAGAGGTCATCACATAATCTCTTGTCACATCGTAGCAATTATGAGCAAAGTATCCTCGGCGTCCATTCCTCTCCTCTCTATACCTCAGCTCTGCACCAGCACAGAGTAGAAAAACAGACAGAAGTATGTGGACAGCTCAACAATGCAGTCCTATGAGATGTTATGAAACTTTAAGTTGTTTTCTGAATTAGTTTCTACGACTTGCTGCTGCAGGTGTTTGTGTGAGAGTCTGTATATGTCGACCACAGTTCAGATTGGGTCTTCATGTTTTCAGTGCATCCGGATCAGGTCCAATATTTTGGAGCCGGTTGCACCAGCTGTTCTCAAGTTCATAGCCTGAAACGTTAATTGTTCACATAATGAAGATTTACACATCAGTTAATGAAAATGGGTTGCACCTCAGTGCCTAAGAAGTGAAGCTAAAAACTGCAGTTCCTTTTTATATAACTCACCTGTTCAAATTATATTAAGACTTAAAGTTCTGCATAATTAACAGCGTGACCACCTTGATTGACAAGTAGGTGCAATTACAGACGGCTTGTTTGAGCACCCAGGTGTCATTTAGCCCGCCTCAGGTCCACTGATGATTCACATTGTTGCTAATATTTCGATTAACCGGGAGGTGGCAGAAGCAGTACAGCCAACATGGCGGCGCCCCTCTGTACGTTGTGTACATTGACTTTTTACAGCTTTGAGAGAAGTCAGGACAGAGAAACAATGAGCTGAAACTCACAATGAAGCTCCATAAAGTCGAGGGGAGCTGTGTACTTTTTACTATCTAGCTTTTTTGTCTCTCCCTAGTTAAATTTTCTGATGACAGTGTTCATGAACAGTCAGGATCATGGGATATTAATGTGATCTTCATCTGCTTATTTTGTCTTTTTTTTTTGTTCCAGAGTAAAGATGTAACTCAAAGTACAGTTAGTGAACGCACACGTGCACAGTTTTTGTGCTGTGACTTTGAGACACACTGCGGTAATAACCCTGGAGGAGGTGTCACTGCCTGTGTTTGTGTGTCAGACAGTATGTTTGAACTTCTCTTCTCACTGTGTCTCTCTGCTCGTCTCGACTCTTTGAAGTCTGTCTGGATTTTGCTGACTTGTCTATTGAAAATGGTCTGTGTGTGTGTGTGTGTGTGTGTGCTGTAAAATGCTGATGTGATTACTCTGCATGTTGACTCGTAGCATTTTAAAACAGAGCTAAAACTGTTGTAAAAACGCACTAGAGGAAAATGGAGCAGTGTGTAGGATTTAGAGGCCCCTCCTTTTTAGCGTGAAGGTGGAACTACAGTAGCCACTAAACGGCACAAAATTAGCCCCAGCCACCAGCCAAATGGTGGTAAGATCTAAAAGTGGCCACTGAACTAAAAGATTATTTCCATCCTGCCACAAAAACTATTCTGGGCCAATGTATAAACAGGACAAAAGTCATGGTAGCTTTACTTTTTAAAATGTCTTAGATATGCTTAGATATGCTATATGCTTGTGTCTTTTGAAGATGGTTTATATACATGTCCACCACTTCTATACTGAAATATCTCAGCAACTATTTGAAAGATTGCCATGAAATGTTATGTAGACATTCCTTGTGCCCTGGGGATGAATCCTACTGACTTTGTTGATCCTCTGACTTCTCCTCTAGTACAAACATGGGGTTTATATGTGCACAGATTTATTAAAACACTCACAGAAAGTTGCCTTACAGCCTCACAGAATCGCTAGCAGTGCTGTGGAAAATTGTTTTTCCTTACTTCAGGTCTTCCAGGTTTTTATCATGAGGCCAAGTTGCCGTATCATGTTTCTGCTGACAGTCTGTGTGAGGTCAGGTTTTCTACTTAAATAATGGATTACAGCTCAGGAGAGGAGACAGTGTGAAAGATAAAAGACTGAAGCTCACCCTGAAAAGCTTCTCACATAAATCTCATTTGAGACGATTCATCATCACCACCAATATTCATTTTTTCTTATTCAAATCAGGCCACTTAAATACAAAAATAAAACCATCATGAGTCTGTCTCAGTGCAGAGCAGCTTTTTGAAGTTGAACCCGGACCAAGTCCAGCCTGAAGCAGACAGCAGACATGATTTGATTCCACAAAAAAAAAAAACAAAAAAAAAAAAAAAAAAAAAAAAAAAAAAAAAAAAAAAAAACAGCTTGACATTCAGTTTGAGAAGACACTGCCTCTTCAAATCCACCCCTCAGTGTCTCAGATGAAACATATCTGTGTTGGTTATATGTTAGCCATCTGTTAGCAACACAGCAGACATGTTGAGTAGAGTTATCAGTCCGCAGCAAAAATGTTGATTTACATTTAGAGCACAACAACTGAGACTGAAATTGATTTCAGAGGAGAGTAAATCACAGATATTGCAGCTGATATAGTGAATATTTAAGCTGGAATGCACTGACATGACTATGCAAAGGTGAAGGCTGTTTTCTGTTGGTGGTATAACAGCTGCAGAATGGTTGGTAATATGTCGAAGAACATCATTCAGACCACGAATCATGATCTGCACATGTATTTCCTACAAAAACAGTTAGGGACACACACACAGGTCGAGAGACTCTCTCTCAGTCTGCTGCAGCAGGTCAGAAAATATCAAAATGAGGGCAATCTCTGTCAGATCTAACCGTCAAGAGGACTGTGTAATATCCTATTGCATTTGTCTGGCTGCTGTAAACTGCTGAATATTAATATTTTTTTCCACTTCAAATGATCAGTCTTTAAAACTACTTCAGCCTGAAATAAACACATCAAATATTAATTATATTATGTATTATTTTTATTATATATTTCGGGGTTTTTTTTTAACCCTTTAAAGGCCAGTATGTTTACATAACTCCACAGTAATAACAATAATACAACAATAATAATATGAGTCCTTAAATCCTACACACTGTTCCTTTAAAAGAAAGTTTTTCCTCTCTCTTGAAGACTGTTTTTCCTTTTTTCTACAGTTAATGCTCTGAATGGGAGATGAAAAATGCTTTTTTTAATAAGTTGTGATTTAATGAACGTTCAAGTCACATGACGGATCAACTGTTGCCACTCCGATAGTCTCCTCATGGCTCTTTAATCCATCCCTGATCGCTCCACACACATCTGACGTAACCTTCCTCACATTAATACATGAAACAAACTGTTTATTTTTCAAATAGTGTATATTTTTGTCTGTCTTTTAGGATTTACAAGCACTTAACCACGATACATCCTTGGGTTGAGTCTCTATCTCCATAGCAACAGATTAAAACACCGCAGGGTTCAGTTTAATTAGACGATACAGGAACGAGACAAGAAGCTCATTATAACAACTACAGAAACACAAAATTAGAGAAGAAACTTTCCTTAGTCTAACACTTAGCACATAATATACCAACATCATTTTATCTTGTTAGATCACAAAGCTTTCTCATTAAATAATCATAGCTTTTTAAAACAAACATATTTCTTATAACAGCATATCTGATTAAAGAAGAGACAAATTAATTACTTTAAGCATCTTAATTACTGATGAAATGTCCCGATGTTATCAGAGCTAGTGATATCATCTCTTGTCCTCGTGAATCATTAGCATGCAGGTAACTGATGTAAACACTGATTCCCGTGTTCTTTCTGTCTCAGGTCTGACGGTGCTGCAGAGGATCTTGGACACGGCGGCGGAGCGGAGCTGGCAGGTGACCTCTGTGAACTTGGACACTCTGACAGAAGCAGGCTTCATCAAGCTGCTGGCAGATCTGGATTACAAGAAAGACTTTCAGATCATCATCGACTGTGAGCTGGAACGACTCAACTCCATCCTCAACCTGGTAAAACACTCACCAACCCTGGTGTTAATAAATCAGCCTGAACAAAAGACAAAAAACAAACATGATGATCACAGTGGACTTAATTTCTTCACAGTCTATCACTACAAAACATCCTGAATCCTAAATCTTGCCTAAAGATTAGCTCAGTCAGTTATTTCTTTAAAGGTGAAATATTTAAAAAAATGGCCACCTTTTAAACTTATACTCCAAGCACATAGGAGACGGGAGTTTGGGCTGCCAGGGCAAGGTATTTTTTTGTCTCTACCCGGCAGGGAAGTGTGCCGTAATGAACCAAAACTCTGCAGCCTTTTAAATAAACATTGCCAATCTTTGACATGATGTCAACACTGATGTTGTTTCTTCACATTCTATTGATGATTCTCCGATTATTTTTTTAAAGTTTTGAACTAAAATTCATAGTCATTCATGATAGCAGTCGTCAGTGCAGCTATCTGTATTTTATGAAACATTGCAATGAAAAAGGTTCTTGAAGTTTTCTTGGACTGGTTTGTTTTGTTGAGTCAGGCAGTGCTGCCGTGTTAAAAGTCTTGCCGGGTCTTGGCACTCACTGCAACACTCTCATTTCCATCAAACTTTGAGTGATTTTGTGATTTTTTTTTTGTGTTGCTTACACTCGCTGCTCTCTCGCCTTCACAGCAGCAGGGTATCCTGCTGAATCTTTTTGCTCTGCAGCTGCTTTCACAGTGTTTTGAATTTAATACCAAACACTTTGATTTCAGCTTCACTCATAATCGACCGGCAGGAGAAAGAACAGTGAGAGAGAGAGTGGGGGAAAGGATGTTTTTGGAATATTAGGGAGTTTTAGTTGGTACGTTTGTAACTAGGAGAAGAAGGAGAGAGAGCGAGGGCAGCAGCAGAGAGCCAAGAAAGAAAAGATGTGTGAGCTTTGGCCAGAAACCAGCCATCATTTGGGAAAGTTGTCTTCCTGCTGAACTTCAGCTGGCTGACAGAGGCTGAAGTATCAGGTGGTGTTTTGGATCTGTGTAATGAAGCTGTTGTTTATTATATGTTTAGTTTCATGGGGTGAAGATATCAGGTGCTCGGCTTTACTTTGATTTGATTTGGTTCATTTAGTTCAAAGTGAAGCATCAGCTGCAGCTTCGGATCTGCTGAGCTGAGCTGACAGGTGAACAGGGTCAAAATTTCAACTCACAGCTATGACCATAAAACTTCCCCAGCTGAGTTAGTTTTTGTGTTTTCTAAAATGTTTAAATATGCAAGTGAAGCATTATCTAATGCTAACTTTTAGTGAAATCTACAGACACAAACAGACAAAGTGAAGTAAAATAAACACCAAATTTAGATTAGATTAGATTCATCTTTACTGTCATTGCACTCAGTCAATGACAACAAAATGAGTCAACGAAATGCATTTTAGCATCTATTAGCCTGTTGGCATGATAATATTTACTGATTACTAAGTACAGCTGAGGCTGCCATAGGTAGTGTTTTCTCATGGTAGACAAGGAGGACAGGTGAAGGAGGAAGGAGGAGTTCTTCTCTTCTCTCCGTCCTCCTGCAGTTAGTAGCATTCATGGCTGCAGACCAGCTGTTAGTGAGCGTTCATCGACTGATCCTCATTAGGAGCTGGACCTGAGAGGGACCCCACACCTGCTTCCTCCTCATCCTCTTTCTCCTCCTTTCCTCTCTACAGCTGTTTATTTCTCCACCTCCTCATCCTCTGTTTAACCTCCCTTCTGTTTCCCTCCTCTCTTTCTCTCTGTCTCCCTTCCTATTTTTTCTCCTTCTCTCTTTCTTTCCATCTCTTCCTGATAGTGAAGACGGGCAATTAATTCCTCAAAGACAAATTTGAGTTTTCCAATTAGCAGCTGTTTGAGAGGACACACACACTCACACACACACACACATGCAGATGAGCGTGATGAATGTGTAATGGGTGCTTTTTATCATCATTAGAAACATTAGAAAAATGTAATTAGCATATCATTTACTCTGACTTTTCTCCTGCTCAGATTGCAGCCCAGAGGAGAAACTTGAAGAACTACCATTACATCCTGGCCAATCTGGTAAGTCTGTCTATTGACTCAAAGAAACATGAATACAGTGTGTGCAGGAAGAGTTCAGACCGTGAAATGATATGTGTGTGTGTGTGTGTGTGACAGGGGTTCATGGACCTGAACATGACAGAGTTTGAAAAGCTCGGGCCAAATGTGACGGGCTTCCAGCTGGTGAACCTGTCCGATCCAGCTGTGGAGAAGATCAATCAGGACTGGCTGGACTTCGACAGCAAAGACCTCAAACTGGCCCGCAAGAGGCTCAAGGTACACACCCGCTACAAATATCACACTGTCAGTGTTTTTCTATTGTATACAGAACCATAGTCCATAGTTCTTATTGTGTGTTTCTTCTTTATTTTTATTATTTTCTACATTGTAGATCAACACTGAAGACATCAAAACTATGAAATACCACGTATGTAATTTTGTGGTAAACAAAAACAGTGCAAACAAAGAAAAATATGTTTTAGATTTTAGATTTTTTTAGCTGTTATGACAATTTTGCACACCCCTGGCTTTAAATCAGCTTCATGAAGTCGTCTTGAATGGTTTTCCAACTGTCTTGCTGGTGTTCCCCAGGGTGCTAAACAGTTGTTGGCTGCTTTTCCTTCACTGCACAGTCCATTTTATCCTGAAAGTTTTTTTGGGGGTTTAGATTTGGTATCTGTGGTGGTCAGGTCAGTCTTCGTCAAATAGGACTTTTTATAACTTTTTGGGTCATTGTCATGTTGAAAAACAAATGATGGTCCCACTAAGCGCAAACCAGATGGGATGGCATGTCTCTGCACAATGCTGTTGTTAAGTGTGCCTTGAATTTTGAATAAAACTCCAACAGTGTCACCAGCAAAACACTCCCACAACATCACATCTCCTCCTATGTGCTTCAAGGTGGGAACCACACATGTAGATATCATCTGTTTACCTTCTCTGCATCTTACAGCTACATTAAGGGCGGACCAAAACTCTCAAATTTGGACTCATCAGACAAAGTACAGATTTCCATGATATCAGTCAGATCAACTTATTAACAGGAACATTTTACATCAGGAGCTAATTTGAGTCGTTTCCAACGTGGAAATGGTGGACCCCACCACTAATAAGGACATAATAATAACTAACATACAGAAAAATATTTATATTTATATATTTAGATATATTATATTTATTTATTTATAATACAGTGAACCTTGTTGTTGTCCTCAGTACACAGGAGCTCTGACCTACGATGGCGTCAGCGTTATGGCAACAGCTTTTCAAAATCTGCGTAGGCAACGGATTGACATCTCTCGCCGTGGCAATGCTGGCGAGTGTCTGGCAAATCCTCCCGCCCCCTGGGGACAGGGCATCGACATACAGAGAGCCCTGCAACAGGTAACCAAATACACACAAATATAGAGCATCCACACTTTAATACACACTGATGCGTGACATGTGGAGTGTGTGTGTGTGTTTGTAGGTCCGTCTGCGGGGGCTGACGGGTTGGGTTCAGTTCGATGAGCGAGGACATCGCACCAACTACAGTCTGAATGTGATGGAGCTGAGCCACATCGGGCCCAGGAAGGTGCTGCTGCCTGATCTTTTGTTGTTGTTAAACGAGTTTGACTCTTACAGAAGTTTGGTGCAGAGTCACGCTCTGCAGAGAGTCAGGAGTCTGCCGGTTTTCACTACATCAGCTCATTTCAATAATTAGCTCCCTCTTCTCTGATTAAAGGTGTGATCATCAGTGAAATCAGCTTCTGCAGCGCTTTTTTGGTATAAAAACCTGCAGACTCTTAGCTCTCTTTTAACCTTCATCAGACAACACACAATGTTATGGAGTTATCATTGTGATAGAATGCATAATTACGCAGTTTATGACAGCGCGGAGGTTTACTGTTAGCTGCTATCTTCAGTGGAACCAGTTAAGGTGTGACAAACAACCAGAGCAGCTCACTGATAGTTCCAGAAACTAACAGCTTATTAAACGTCATCGTTCAGCTGCATTTTTTATAAAGCGATGTATCAGTGTTTGTGTCCGTAGAATGTTTTAGTTCAGTCTAAAAAGATCTTGGGAGTGCTGGGGTGAAGATTTTCCACTATAACACTCACTACAAAAAAGTTGTGACGCTGTGTTAAATGTAAATTCATCCTGAAGGACATGACGTCTATTATTTCCAAAATCAATTTTACATGTCAGACCACAGCACACTTTCTGTTAGTCCATCTCAGATGAACTTGGGTTCAAATAAGTCGTCTGAAGTGTTCCCAAGTCCAGTGGTGTATAAAGTAATATCCTTTATACAATCATGTTGGTTTTTAATGCAGTGCTGCCTGAGAGGTTGAAGGCCATTGTCATTCAATGTTGGTTTTGGTTTGCTTCTAACGTGCAGAGATTTCTCTGGATTCTCTGAATCTTTTAATGATATTATGGATTGTAGATAGTGAAATCCAGAAATTCATTCAAACTGTATGTTGACAAACGTTGACTATTTGAAGTAGTGAACCTTGCCCGATCCATGTTTGCGAATGACAGCTTTTCAAGGATGCCCCTTTCATATCTAGTCATGATACTATCACCTGTTACCAATAAACCAGTTGAATGATTCAAACAGGTGTTTTTTCAGTTTTTTGTTGATCCTGTCACAACTTTATTGGAGCGTGTTGCTGCCTCAAATTCAGAACGAGTGTGTATTTACAAAAAACAAGACAAAACATGCACAAAAGCTCATTGTTTTTCTTTAATTGTGATAAAACTGAAAAACAAAAAAAGAACTGATCGACAATGAAAGCAGCTCTAAGGGAAGAAGAAGAAAAATGCTAACGCTGCTGCTCTATGTTCAGATTGGCTACTGGAACGAGAAGAGAGGCTACGTGAACACAGCTGTCTACAAGCCGGTGGTGGAGGAGTTCTATGGTCTGCAGAACAGAACATACGTAGTCACCACCATACTGGTAAGACTGGGAAGACATGATGATGTTCACAGCGTACCTTAAATTTCATGTGATTTTATTTTACAGATAAAAAAAGTGATTACATCGAACCTCAATGTGGAATAAAAATGTTGCCGTGTTTCTCTGTACAGGAAGCTCCCTACATGATGCTGAAGAAGAACCACGAGCAGTTTGAAGGAAATGAAAGGTACGAAGGTTACTGCGCTGAACTGGCCGCAGAGATCGCCAAACACGTCGGCTTCGTCTACCGCCTCGAGCTGGTGGGTGACGGCAAGTACGGCGCCAGAGATGCTGAAACAAAGATGTGGAACGGCATGGTGGGAGAACTGGTGTACGGGGTGAGTGTGACCAGACCTCAACCACAATGTTTCTTTAGCTGTTGTTCTGCAGCCATATGTTTTATCTTATAATCAACAAATCCAATGAAAAGACAAAAACCAACAACATGTTGGTCTGTCTTTCTGTCAAAAACATTACATCCTCTGTCCTTTTCTAAACTTTTTTTCTTGACCTCGATGGAAAATATCATGATGTCATGGAAAGATTTGATGGATATGTCATAAAGACCTTGGTAGTCAAGTCAGGTCCCCAAAACAGAATCAGAAGATGTTTTTAATGGATTTAAAGGGTTTATTCATTAGTCACTCACAGGTAAGTAACAAAAAAATCTATAGTGTTCAAAACAAATACAAAAACAAAACAAACAGGATGAACCGCTGCTATAAAAGTGTTACATTTAGGATCTCTGTTGTGAATAACATGTAAGCAGAAAGTGAATTTGCTTTGACTGAGATCTTTGAATTAGAACAAAAGAAAAAAAAAGATCATTAACTCTGATGGGCACAAATCTTCATTAACAAGTTGCACATGTTCAGAATTTCTTTTTGAAAGTTGTCGACCTGAACAAACAATGATTTGGCAATTTAGTAAAAAACTTAACAGGAAGCTGCAGACGGACACAGTGTGTTTTGTTGTTGAAAGCCGGATAAGACTTCTCGACAGAACAAATCAGAGCTAAAGTTACTTTTAATATGATAAAACACTAGGTGTGTTACAGAAAGCACAACAATGCAAACAGAGACAGAAAAATGCAAATGGGAACAACCATCTGGAAATCATGTGTGGTGAAGTGAAGCCTGAGCTTAAAATGTTTTAACTTCATGAACAGAAGAAAACAAAAAGGAGACGATGTGAGACAAACAGAAACAAACAGATGTTCTTACTGTCAGTCAGCCAAGTTTAGTGCTGGAAAAAAAACCTTTCGTTAACGACTTATTATCACCATCATATGATTACCTTAGAGATTTATGCAACAACAAAATATGTCAACAAAATACTGTTTACCTTAAAAGAAATCTGACAAAGCAATCTTTGTTATGACAATGATGAGATGATGATGAGCTTAAAATTCTACTCTTTGATAATTAGAAAATTAATGAAATGTTTTATTTTTGTTGACGAGACAGGACGAAAATGTCAGGTTGACATTGAAAAACATCATATTTAGTAAGAGATAACAGAGGTGCATGATGCATGGTTTAGGATTTTTTAAAACCTGAACCCGACCCGACCTGCAAACTGACAACTTTATGCGTTATAGTATAGCAGCACAACTGACTGAGCAGATCAGCTAGAAGCTGTCCAAAGCGCCTACAGGAACACAAGAGTGAAGAGAAGATCTCAGCTAGATTAACAGAGTGTTCCCAAACACGTTAGCAGCAAAACAAGAAACCCTTCATAAAAGATGCGAACTCACAAACGCCCAAGAGAAAAAAAAAGACAAAACATTTTGACTAAAATGTCAACTGAAACTATGAAGGATAAAAAATAAATTTTCCTCTGAAGCCAACGACAAACACCACAGACATCAAATCTGTAGGACACAAACATCCTGAATTGTCTCTGCAGAAGGCCGATGTTGCAGTCGCCCCGCTGACCATCACTCTGGTGCGCGAGCAGGTGATCGACTTCACCAAACCCTTCATGTCTCTGGGAATCTCCATCATGATCAAGAAACCCACCAAGTCCAAACCAGGTGTCTTCTCCTTCCTCGACCCGCTGGCCTACGAAATCTGGATGTGTATCGTCTTCGCCTACATCGGAGTCAGCGTGGTGCTCTTCCTGGTGAGGGAGTGTGTGAATAGATGTGTGGAGCGGAGACTAAAACAGCTGTGGCTGTGTTTAGTTCTTGTGCATGGCTGATAATACTGGTGTGTCCCTCTGTCTCAGGTGAGTCGATTCAGTCCGTATGAATGGCAGGGTGAAGACTCAGATGATGAAGATGAAACTCTGCCCTCCTCCGGCTCTCGACGAGCTCTGCCGACTTCTTCTTCTGAGCTCACTCACTCTCCAGGTATCATCATCCTTTTTCATCATTATTTACTTGTAATGCGTGAAACTGGATTTTCATCTGTCGGTTTTCTGTTTGATTTTATGTGTCAGGCCAGAACCAGAACCAGAACCAGCAGAAAGAAAAAGAGAGTC